>NW_006263621.1:19569-21392 GCF_000469605.1 Apis dorsata | reverse complement strand
AGAGAGAGAGAGAGAGAGGATGGATTCTTTCTGCGCGGATGGAAATTCGGAAAACTCGTTTCACAATCGTCGCGACACCCTCGATCAACGCCTGCTCGACAACGCCGAAAAACCGACAAACGACCGGTTATAAATAGACGGTTAACAAACATACGTACACTCCTCCGGTTATTTTTAATTGCGACTCAACCTTATATCGGTCCTCGCTTCACCGAGCCGATCTCCTTTTTTCTCTCTTTTTTCCTTTTCGTTCGTATATAATTTTCTTTAAAAAAAAAAAAAAAAAAAAGAAAATCTTCGCGCGAGAACGAGAAATTAAAATTCTAATCTCGTCGAGATTCATGCCTGTCCTTTCGATCGAACGGATTTCCATATAGATTTTGTCATGTTCGAGACGTCGTATATTTTTGGATAACATTTTATATATATATTTGGCAATGATATATTTCGTAACGGAGGTAAGGAGCGAGTAGATCGAGAAAATTGGAGATCGATCGATGGGGCAAAATTAGTCGAAGGATTCAAGGGTGGGCAGCAAATATTGGACCCGAGTATCGAATCGTGTTGTTTTCGTTTCGCTAGAGGAATTTATCCGCGTTGAATACGGCTGACAAGAAGACGCGTGATTTTAATGCGCTGTCTATTTCGGTTTAGCCGAACCGAGTCGCATTAAAATTTAGTGTATTTCTTCGAATCGAATTCGCTTCCGCTTCTTCTTCTTCTGTAAATTTTTCGTTACGAAATTCGAAAAGTTTTTTTTTTTAATCGAAATTAGGATACATTCGAATATTTTCCCCCTTTCCCCAAATCCATTAATGAAAAATAACTCGACTTTATTTTAATATTATTATATATAATATTTAATGATATATTTTATTTATAATATCATATAATAATATTTTTTATTTATAATATCATATAATATTTAATAATTCGAGAGTAAAAATCTTATTGTTAAATTTTCGACAATTTTTTAAGTAAAGTAGTTACAGTGTACAGATTAACGGGGCAACGAGATCGATTACGACACAACGTGGCGCAGAGGATACTTCAGAGTAGTGTAACAGCAAAATTAGTCGGGCAGTGGTCCGGTGGACAGGTGCGTGTGCGACGCAGAAATTTTAGCGGGCACCGATAGATACGTTCGCTCTTGGAACAATAATAGAGAAACGGATATGTTGACACCGTGTGATCCATGAATGCGCGACCGATTTCGCGACGACGAAACGCGGGAATTGCCTCAAGGACGGCAATTTTACTCGCTTTTCCGAGAATCTTCTCGAAAATCGTTCGTCACGAGTGGATAACATTCGATACGATATTACGATCGAAATGTAAACTACGAGAAAGATTCGAAATCTGATCCGATTATACGCCGATCGTTTTTCTTAATTTAACGATTGAATTGGAAAATAAATAAATTACGCGAAACGATATATACATATATATTCACGGATGTACGATATTAATTATAATCGTGCAACATAAATAACTATAATCCCCCACTTAGAGTAGTCACACTATAAAAGACGAACTATCTAATCCACCTTTCCAAGAATTATTAAAAATAGCGGCAGAATTCGTCTCTGACGTCATAAACAAATTTCATTTTCCTCTTTTTTTGTTTAAAAAAAAATCATCCTTCTGCGATTCATTAATCATTTTCAGAGGCCAAATAAAAATATGCATGTTCCGTTGAAAAATTTCAAAACTCTTTTACTAGAGGAAAAAAAAAAAATTAAAAAATCAATACAGGCTATCAGTTAATCACAGACGCGAAAATATTCAGGTATTCGCGTGGACACGAATGAAAATCATTGTAC
>NW_006263621.1:15669-19387 GCF_000469605.1 Apis dorsata | reverse complement strand
GAGAGAGAGAGAGAGAGAGAGAGAGAGAGAGAGAGAGAGCTCGCAACAAGATGTCCGTCGACTATTTATTTATAGAGCGAGCACACATCGGCACGCATGGTCACATGCTCGCGTGCACGGCACACCGATTCGCACACACTTGCGGAGATACGCGTGAAAACGCGCGGAGCGAGAGTACGCGTACTTGCCCGCGTTTCCCTTGGGAGTGGACGAAAAGTTCGTTTCGAGCGGCCGTTTATTTTGTACTCTGTTTATTTGTTAACGCGAACACCGCTTTCATTGTTTGCAGAAATAATACGATGAAAGTGGCGCGAGAGTGGTTAGGGGAAATAAATTTTGGAAAAGAACGATTTAACCCGTTGAAATTCGAATTTAAAAAGTTTCGAAAAGAGATTTACAGAGATCATATATCGCTCGAATCGATTCGTTGTAAAATTTAACGTTCTTACGACGAAGAAATTCTGACGAGATCGAATAAAAGTTAAAACATAACCTCAAAAGTTTCATACGGAATACTTGGAAGTTCTGAATATAAGTAAAAGAAAGATAAAAAAAATATATAATCTAATTTTTAATACGACTAAATGTAATTAAAACGTTATATTAAGAGATTAAAAACGAGGCGGAAGATATTTATTCCGGTTGGTGCTAGATTATCGAAGTCATACAGCGTGGATTTTCCTGCCGACTTTTCAATGCGGCCCGTCTAAAACGGACCTCGCCTCTGCCGCAGTGGCATCGCGAAAATGCGACGTGTCCGAGAACGACACGCGTCGAGGCACCTGTCCTCTCTCTAACACTTTCATAAGAGACGATGATACTTACGCAACCGACCGGCCGGGCGATATTTAGCTCTTAGGACGAATACGCAGTGTCTCGATTATATACGATTAACCTCTACTTTTCCTTCTTTAGCCTAAATTCGATTCTTTCCAAGGTTCTTTCTCGAAATAAATGAAAGTAACAATGATTGCATTCTAGTAATTCTTTTTTCGAGAACGAAATACGAGAAAGATTATTCGAAAGATAACTTTGTCTTAGGATTAAAATCGATCCGATTATTATCTCATCATTTTTGATATTTTAAAACCGATGAAGAGAGCAAGAACACAACCAAGTCATTATCACCATCCAATATCGATAGACCACCATAACCTCAAAAGTTACATACACCTAAACACTTTCCATCCACTCTTCTAATCATTTCTTTTCTCGATTGTTAACGAATACTTTATAATAAAAAATTCACAGGATAGAATTCAATTATTACGTATCCTTGATCGTATCTTTTCGTACGTTTACCCTTCTTCCCTCCTGTAATGTATCGTCTATTAGGTCAGTCGAAACGAACGGAGCAAGTGTCTACTTTTAGCATACGTCGACAAGGCGGATAATCCGAAAGGGTCCGAAGTAGCGAAGCCTTCGCTATCCACGCCACGCCTTGGCAGCCAGCAAGTTTATATTATTGTGGTATCGTGTATATTTACAGAGGGTTAGGAATTTTTATGATGTTGATCGTTCGTCGCCCGTGTACTGTTGATCGGCATTCTTCGATAGTTGTGCGCATGCGCGTTTCAAGCATGCTGATTCGACAATTAACTCTCATCCTACGAGCGATACGATTCTTCTTTATTCGATACGATCGATATAATCGATTGCATCGCTATCATTTTATTCTTCAGTCTCTAGTTATTTTTTCCCGATATATCTATATCGAATTAATACGTCGCTGATGTCATCAGATTTATATTTTAGAACATAGATCGAAATAGATTTCTTTTTTGAGAAAGAATAGCTCAAGAGTATAATAATAATAATAATAATACGAGATGTTTTTAAATAACGTTAAAACTCGGTGAAAATTTTTGGAATCGACATAAGGGATTTACGACAAACAAGGATATAAATTTTTCGGATTTAAATCGAGACCTTGAAGCTCGGAAAGTGGAACAACGGGAAGAATAAAAAAGCGGAATACGAAATCTTTTCGAGTGAATTCACGAAAGTTGGAAAACTTTGAAATATGGCTGATTCCAAACGAACGAATCTTCGCGTAAAATGTGCCGGCGATCTCGAGACTGTCTCGACCATATTAATTGGGTCGCGAAGTTCGCAAAGCATCTCGTGGTGCTCGCAGCCTAGATGAGAATAAATAAACGCCGATTAAACTGATTTTTTCCGAACGATTTTTCGGTTCACCAATTTCTCTCGAAATTTCCTGACTCGGTAAAGATTTATCTTCGAACGAGCTAATAAAAAAGAAAAAAAATAAAGAAAGAAAGAAGAGAAGAAAAATAAGATACTCTCTGAAAAGAGAGAGTCTCGAATGATACTTCATTTATTCCATTCCATTTATTCGAGCGTTACATTTACTATTCGCATCCATTGTACTTTTCATAAAATTCTGCAAAGACTTTTATGATAATCAATTTTGACATACGAATATACAATATTTATTATGATTCCATGGAAATTTATGAACGCAGAAGATAAATATAAATGAACGAATCGTAAATTTCTAAAATTATACATGAACGTATATAGATAGAAATAATAGATTAAACCTCTAGTTGCAAACATATCGCCGATCTCATTAATAGAACAAACGAATCCAGAATCGAGGATCGTGTACTTTTCAAGCAGTGATTAACCTTCGATAATAAACATTTTTCCAAATGGTAATTCATCAAACACGTTTTATTTCCAACAGCAAATAAACTATTGCACGTCTAACCTAACCTCCAAATTTTCCGTATATAAACCTCTAAATTCTCTATCCCTCCTATGAACAATATTCGCACACAGAAATCCAAAAATCGATATCCTCCCGAATATCTATATAAAATTTCAGAGATTTCCATCGAAATAGCTCGATCCTCTCTCCTTCGATCCTTTCCTTCCTCTCAATCTCGAACAATTCCAAAATTTTCACAACCTCTCCAATCGCTTCACCAACGCCACCTGCGGCCAACGCGACGAAACGCGACTCGTCCCGAAAACAAAGAAACCGAAGAAGAGAACGAACGACGAATCGCGTGCATACGTGCACGTGGCCCGTTGATCGACGTGTTTCGATCGATCAGCTGGCAGGAGGGCCGGGGCTGGCGCCCGTCCGCGGTTCTTCTTTCATTCGGTTTCATCGAACTCACTGACTCAGTCTGAAAATACGTAATTTCCGTACGTACGTACGTACGTACGCGCGCTGTCCTGGCAGAGGGGCCGCCGGTCTTCTCTCGCCCCGTGTGTGTGTCTCGCCACGCGCTCTCCCTCTCTCTCTCTCTCTCTCCTTCTTTCTCTCTATGCTTCTTTCTCGCAGGCTCTCGAACTCTTGTGTGGCTCAACAAACACACGGCTTGGCAGCCGGCTTTCTAATGTTTACACCCGTGGTTGACGCAAAAATTGGCCAGGCCTACCGCGCACCACCTACGAGAAAGAGAAAAAAACGCTTCGCTGCCAAGACATGGGGTAGGTTAGGCACTCTCCAGACCGTTCGTCGCCTACTTTGACCACCGCTACTCTTCGTTCACGCCGTTGGTGATCGTTTTTCTCACCAAGGATACTGGATTGATAGTAAAATTTGGAAATATTCATATATAATATAAAGATTTCATTGCGAAACGGATACACATTTTTAACGATAACGATAAATTTCTGCGAAACTTGTCGTTTCTTTAAAAATTGATTATTTGCGAAATACCTTTCTTTCCATACAATTTCT
>NW_006263621.1:14663-15530 GCF_000469605.1 Apis dorsata | reverse complement strand
CTAACGAATCCCAATTTCTCGAACGCCTTTCCACGCTTCGAAATTTTCCCTCTCCAATTCCATCTTCGCCCCAAGCCTGGATCCAGAATCCACGAAACGAGGGGGGTTAAATTCATCCGCTCGCGATCCGGGGATGCCTTGGACGTTGGACAAGGATGCTATTCTCGATGAAAAGTGATCCGCCAAAACGGATCACCGCTCTTCCACCGGAGTGTTGGCAGCGCCCTTGGAGATGTGGCAGATTGGAGAGGTGGGCGGGGAGGGGACGGGTGCGAGACCAGGGCCCCGGTGTTTGTATGGGGGGCCGGTGAAATTGGCAGAGCGTTCCAAGAAACTTTGAATCGAAGCCGAGTCGAGTGGACACTTTGAATGGCCGGATGTGCGAGTGAATGAACGCGCCACGCTCGATTCAGCCACCCGCCTCTCTCTCTCTCTCTCTCTCTCTCTTTCTCTCTGGGTCTGGTACGAGAGATCAACGAGAGCCGAGCCAATACTTCCTGGTGGGACAGGAGAGGCGATTGGGTGGACGGTTAGGAGGATTGGTGTTCGAGGTTGGGGTCGAGGATTAGGGGGTTGTTATTAGGCGGCTTGGAGAGATGGAAGACTTTTGGGTTTTTTTTTTTGAGAAAATACTTGTTTGAGAAATTTTTCTGGAGGAATGAAAATGAACTTGACTATCACGAGTTATATAAAAAATTATTAAGATTATATAATTATTATATAATAATAATAATAATTATAATATATTAATTATTATATAAAAAATTAAATAAGAATAGAAGAGAAATTTAAACGAGTGAAAATATTTGTTTTTGGGGATAAAAATTTTGAAATATAGTAAAGATTCTTCTATTAGTAATTCGAAAA
>NW_006263621.1:13936-14637 GCF_000469605.1 Apis dorsata | reverse complement strand
TTAAAAATTAATTCCTAAACCAAAATTGCGAAAATTCTCCTAAACCAAGGAGGAGGGGAAAGGAACAGGTTGTTGAATAAACTTCGCCTCGAAGTTATTTGTCCGTTCAACGACCGAATATCGACGGAACGGACCGAGGTTAAATTTTGACGAGAGCGTGGGGATAAAAGATAAATTTGGTGAGAATAAATGGAACGGAACGGTCGTTATATATCCCTTACCGTGGCTGGTGATAAAATTGGCGAGGTAGAGATCGAGTTCCCGGACGGAGACGTTGATGTGATAGGGGTTGACGCAGAGGCCCGGCTGAGCGCATTCCGCAGTCTTCTCCAGCCGTTCCCCGTCCGTCGACTCCAACGGAATTGCCTTGAAGAGGATCACCATTACTAGGTCCAACCTCCATACCTGCGACATTACGACCCACCGTTATCGTATCACCCTCGACACCCAAATTTCCCCGACAAAAATTGTTCCTTAACTTTTTAATTTTCTTTGATATCGTTCGAAGAAAAAATCGATAATTTATAAAAATAATTAAAAATTAAAAATTTCCCCTCGACAATTCCTCCAAATTAATTTTTTAATTTTCGTTAATTGCGCGTATCGTTCATCACAATAATTTATAAAAATAAATTATTAATATAAAATAATTATTAAGTAAATTATATTTAATTTATAAAAATAAATTTTTAATTTTTAAT
>NW_006263621.1:10466-13899 GCF_000469605.1 Apis dorsata | reverse complement strand
ATTTATAAAAATAAATTTTTAATTTTTAATATTTTAATATATAATGAAATAAATTAAAATAATAAATAATTAAAAATTAAAAATTTTCCAACAAAAAAATTGCCTCGACAATCTCTCCATTCTTAATTTGATTCTTAATTTTTTAATTTTTTTAATAAGTTCATAAAAAAAAATCAACGATAATTTATAAAAATTAAAGAATTAATTTATAAAAATATTCGTGGAGGATATTAATATATTTTGCATTAGGAAACTTTGAATTAGGTTTGGAATTTGAAAGGGGAAAAATATTATGGAATGTCACATTGTTAAAGTTTTTCTAAAGAGAAATTAGGAGTAGACGTACCTTATCGGCCTGACGCAGGCAGTCGATGCGGCGCATTTTACCCTTCTGATCAGGATTACTAAGGACGCACATGGCCGGCCTCTTCCCCGTTATGCTCAGCACGAAGTCCTCTCTGTACTCCTGCGTGATATCCTTTCGCAACTTGCCCAAAAGCCGCGAGGCCCATTTCTGTTTCACCTCCAGCTTCTCGTTCTGTAACAAATAATTCAGAAATAACTAATTCCTCTTCCCCATAATTCCAATTAAATTTTTCGACTCGAACACGATTTTTCCAAAAATTCACAATGCGAAACGAATTCATATCCTATCATATCCTATTATTTCTGTTTCCAGCTTCTCGTTCTGTAAAAAATAATTTAAAAATAACTAATTCCTCTTTCCCATAATTCCAATTAAATTTTTCGACTGGAACACGATTTTTCCAAAAATTCATGAATAATTTAGGTCTCCATTACCCATCTCTTCCACAAAGGAGAGATAATAATATTTTGATAATTCTCTCTCTTGGACGACAATTAATAAGCTCGGTGAAAAATAATTAATAATTTTTATTAATTATATATCAAGAGTTAGTTCCTCGTAAGAGGTGTGAAAAAAGGAAGAGGTTGAACAACCATTTCTTGGTCACAAAAATCATATCTACGGGGAATGCGTACATCGATGGGCCGCGGATGGCGGCAGCTGTTGATCCGTTGAAAGTTCGGCCAGTTTACAAACTCCGCCCGATGGCTCGGGACCAAAGCAACGGTGACCTCAAACTATTCGTCGGAACGATATGCGGGATCACGTTCCCGTGTGTCCCCTTCCACATACACACCTCCCCCTCTACCGATATCTTGACCTTCCTCCAGACCAACCGTCCGCGACCCTGTGTATACGGCGTCCTTGTCTTTCGTGGTTAATTTAACTTCAAATTAAATCGCTCCCCAAAACGAGCGAATTTATTATCGACGAATTTTTCTTAAAAAATTTGTTAAAAAATTATCTCTAGAAAATCTTCCATCTCTAATCGAATATCTCGAATATCTAGTTAAAAAATAAAAAACCAAGAAATCCCCTGTAAAAAAAGATCACTATGTTACTATAAATCCCCTATAAAATCCCCTATAAAAAGTTACTAGTAATATGACGGAGCATGGAAATATCAAAAGATTCTTATTTCGCTCGAAACGTAGTGGAATTCCTCCGCGGAACGCTCTCTCTCTCTCTCTCCCCCTCTCCTCCTCCTGTTACATCGAATAAATAAATTCCGTGCGGCGCGTACGCCTAGGGCAGGCTCGTTTTTCAGTCACCGTGGAAATCTTGGAGGCAAGTTGGCCGCCACGGGAGGCGGGCGAACGCTTGACGACCTGCCTCGGCCCCTCGCGGCTTCTCTTATTCACCTCACGGACGCGGCCCAGCGGTGGAATAGCAAATGCGCGCGGGTGCATAAGGTCCCTGAGAAATGCGTGGAAAGCGCGCGGAATGCATCGACGCGCGGCGGCAGCGGCGACGACCGTCCATCTATCCCGCCTAGCCCCTTTCTGCCACGCACGTGCGCCCACCGATACTTTTTAAGAGGGACGAGAAAAACCGCTGCCGCGTTGCTGCGCGTCTAAACTCGCGGCCGCGTGGAAACACGCGCAACCCCGTGTCAGCCATCGCCCATTGTCACGTTTTTTTCCTCGAACGGCCTCTCGATACATTTCGATCGAGGAATTTTCTTTCCCGATTCGGATGCACGATTTTCTTGCTCGACGGATTCAAAGCTCGATCGATTTGAGATTGTTTGATCTCGTTTGACGTTGTTTGAAGTCGTCTAGGATAAGGGCAAATGGCCAGTATGAAGGTTGGATGGAAGAGGATCGCTTGGAAGGCAATATTTGAGATGGTTTGAGATGGTTTGAGATGGTTTGAGGTCGCCGATGATCAAGATTAACGATGAATATGGAACGGAAGAATGAATTGGATGGAAGAGGAGGAGTGAAGAGTGCGTTGGAGAGTTGAAAATTGACTTTAATAAAGAAAAATTCTTCGATCTCGTATCTCTTCTTTTTACGATTAACGATCCCTCGCAAAGCATCAAAACGCAAAAAAAAAGGAAAAGCATTGAGCACCACTGCTCAGTACATAGAGCAACAATTTCCATTTTCGACTCGTCACGCATTCGATTCGAAAAGTCGGGAAGACAGATTCATGGAAATATTCACCTCGACTCCTCCCCCTCCCCCTCGACGGAGGAGAACGAGAATCGCGCGTCGAAGCACCGTTACCCGATCATTCAAACACGAATCTAGATGTTAGAAACGCGTCGACGCCATTTCCCAGGTTAAACTCCGTTGTCCTTAATACTACACAGACAGAGAGCGTTTTTCGCGCGAGAGAAAATTTCAAATCACGTTCCCCTGGTTGTCTCGCGTACAGAAATGTGTGGCGAGCGAGCGAGTGAGCGAGCGAGCGAGCGAAAGAGAGCGAGAGAGAGAGAGAGAGAGAGAGAGAGCCGGGTCTCTCAACTGTGGGAGAGTACTGGGCTGCGGTTACGGTGCATCCTGCATAAACCCGATCAAGTATGCCGAGTGTGAAGGAGGGCCGCACAGGCCACGTATATCGTGACATGCGTATGTACACCTAGGCGCGGCAGTTTACCTCGTTCACGCCGCGCCGATTTCTCGCGATGCTATTCCACTCCACTCGACCGTGCGCGGGGCATAGTGTATTTCTGGAAAATTTTCTGCCTCCGATTATACATATATCGACTATATAACTTCGTCTCGAAAAACGGGGAGTTCAGAGAAAAATTGAAAAGTAAGGTTAAGTTGAAAGGAATAAAACAAGATGAAGGTAAAGTATATATAAATAATTGAAGCGAGGATAATTTTTCACGAGGATAATCGTCGTATAAAGAAAAAAAAGCAAAGTTAAAAAAATTTTTTCTTTCTGAAGAAAAAACAAAAAAAAAATTGATCGTAAGAAGATCGAAACATCGAAACATCGAAAGATCGAAAAATCGAAACATCGAAAGATCGAAACATCGAAACATCGAAAGATTGAAACATCGAAAGATCGAAAGATCGAAACATTGAAAAATCGAAAGATCGAAAAATCGAA
>NW_006263621.1:10120-10402 GCF_000469605.1 Apis dorsata | reverse complement strand
AGATCGAGAGATCGAGAGATCGAGAGATCGAGAGATCGAGAGATCGAGAGATCGAGAGATCGAAAGATCGAGAGATCGAAAGATCGAGAAATCGAAATATCAAAAGATCGAAACATCGAAACATCGAAATATCAAAAGATCGAAACATTGAAAGATCGAAACGTCGAAACATCGAAAGATCGAAACATCGAAAGATCGAAACATCAAAAGATCGAAAGATCGAAAGATCGAAAGATCGAAAGATCGAAACATCGAAACATCGAAAGATCGAAACATTGAAAA
>NW_006263621.1:9328-9911 GCF_000469605.1 Apis dorsata | reverse complement strand
GAGAGATCGAAAGATCGAGAGATCGAAAGATCGAGAGATCGAAAGATCGAGAAATCGAAAGATTGAAACATCGAAATATCAAAAGATCGAAACATTGAGAGATCGAAAGATCGAAACATCAAAAGATCGAAACATCGACAGATCGAAAGATCGAAAGATCGAAACATCGAAACATCGAAAGATCGAAAGATGGAAATAAAATGATCAAAGGGCGATAAAATTAACATGAAAGAAGGCGCAAAGTGGGGGTAAAATTCTATCTCGGAGGATTCGAGAAAGTTTGGAAAATATTCTTCGCGCCTTCTTTCTTCTCGGAAGAAGAATATAACGTCGAACGAAAGAGGTGAAAATCTCGCGGTTGCGAGCCGTCGAAACAAGCCGGCTTGAATTCTTCTCGCCGGCCACGACGAGTCAGGTATTGAATAAAAGCCGTAACTTTTCCCCGTGTAAATAAATCTCGGGGAGCCGGTTCATTTTTATGCCACTCTCCTTCCGTACGACGTTCACGTACCGGTCGTATTCGATCGGCCCTCCTCCGTCCACGTCCCGCGACGGGGCAATCGAATTCGTCTCACTTCGAGAG
>NW_006263621.1:8604-9263 GCF_000469605.1 Apis dorsata | reverse complement strand
GGGGGGGGGGGGGGGAGGTTCTCCCGATCGTGCGATTATCCCGAAAAACGGGACACGAGGAAATTCTTTCCCTCTTCGAAATTCGAGGGGTGACGGTCGATTCGAAACAATCGTTTCTTCCTGCACCAATTCCCTCTCAATTTTTTCTCTCTCTTTTTTTTTTAATCGCAGTTAGAGAAGGATATTAGAAGACAGGGCTACGATTCTCTAAGAATTTCAAACAAGAACGTTCTTTCCCCCTTTCTCTCCCTTTAAGAGTTTATAATCCGAGAATATTCTAATTTATTACTAATTAAGAGGATGTTCAAACGAAAGAATCCTTCGAGATGTTCCCAGAGGCTTCGAATTCTCCTCGATCCAAATCATCCACCTCCAAATATTCCAAAAAAAAAAAAAAAAAAGACCCCCCTACCCGGAATCCCCCCCCCCCAAGGGGGCCCCCCCCCCCCCCGCCACTTTCCTCTCACGACATCCCCTCCTATCCCCCCTCCTCCTCCCTAAAAAAAATCCTCTCTCGCTCTTAAAAAGTGGCCGCCGACGTAAGGCGAACGAGGGACGCGCGAGGCAAATTTTTCCAGGAGCTCGCTCTCTCCTCCTCGCGACGCGACAACAACAGCCTTGAAAGATCCATCGAGGGAGGGAGGAAAGAAAGATTCTCA
>NW_006263621.1:7278-8536 GCF_000469605.1 Apis dorsata | reverse complement strand
GGTGGGGTGGTTTGGAAGACGTGGCGGAATCGAGGAAGGGAAGATTGTTGAAGGAAGAGGCAAGTCGCCCCGCTTTTCTATTTCCGTTTCACTGCGGATCCTTCCTTCCTTCCTTCCTTCCTTCCTTCCTTCTTTTCTTCGCGTAGGCGCGTGGGGAGAGACACCAAGTCAAAGCGGGAACAGGTTGCTGCCGCTTCTTCCGGGACGACGCGCCTCTCGAGAGGAAGCTCCTCTTCCTTTTCGATGTCGTATTATTCGTTTCGACGATAATTACGGAAATCGAGCGAGACGCGGGGTTGAAATGAAATTGGAGAGAGTAGGATGGAAGAATTGGAAGTTTGTGGATAAAGATTTTTTTGGGGAGGATCGATCGTAGGTGGAAGGTTTAAGTAGAAGGTTAAAAGTAGAATATTAGTATTATGATGATGGGGAAGAGAAATAAATATCGATTTATTCAATCCTTTCAATTTATCGATTCAATCTCTTTTTCGTATATTCCGAAAGCAAATATCGAGAATAAATTTTTACGAAGAATTGAGATAAAAATGGAATATGATAATATGATATAACGAGAAAAAGAAATAAATATCGATTTATTTCCCTTTCATCTTTCTAAATTTACCGATTCGATTCTCTCTGCTCGTATATTCCGAGAGCGGAACGCGAGGATAAATTTTCCAAATTTTTTATGAAGAATTACGATAAAAGTGGAATGATAATATAATGATGTAACGAGAAAAAAAAATAAATATCAATTTATTTGCCTTTCAAAATTTTCGATTCGATTTTTTTTTTATTCCGGTAACACATTCGAGAGTAAATTTTTAGGAAGAAAAATCGTGGAACCGTAGCTCGGAAAATTCGCGCCTCGTATCCAGAGAAGTGGCGAGATACGGACGCAACAGCTGCCGACGATTTATTTTGGATTTGCCGCGAGCTTCGTGGCACGGTTCAAGAAGCGCGAATATATGACACGGTGTGACACGCCACATACCTGCCGCGGACGTGAAAGAAACGCACACGTGCGTCACCCTTACCTCTTTCTAGATATAATTGCCGTACAAAATTGCGAGAAAAAATTAGACGAAAAATAAAAATTTTACACGATCTTATCGCTGTCTAATCAGAAACACGACCTTGAATATTCCTATAGAATATAATAATTAATATAATAATTATTAATATAATAATATAATAATATAATAATTATAATAAAATTGTAAAAGTATCGTATTCGTTTTTAAGAATAGCTGTTTCA
>NW_006263621.1:4387-6509 GCF_000469605.1 Apis dorsata | reverse complement strand
TATATATATATATATATATATATATATACGAATGTTTGAACGAGTCGAAAGGCTTGGAATAAGTGATTCGTCAAGACAATTCAATTGGTGACTGGTCAAAGAGATCCTCTGTGCAATCTAAAAGCAGGCGTAACGCGAAACCGACAGTTCATAAAAGTTGAACGTCACTTTATGAGTTTTCTTTTTTTTTCTTTTTCTTCTTTTTTTCAGAGCGTTTTTTAATTTCATTGCCGGTACGTTCTTTTAAAATTCCACGTACATAATTACGAGAGTTCGTACGTGTGCTCGCTGCATTAAGCGCATCCTCGAATTCGCGCACACCGAAATTACGTATTACGGTCGTACTTCTCGCGAATGAATTTAGCAAACGTACGCACGTTTCTGCATACCGGGTGTGCCGAGTTTAATTCCACTTTTTAATCCAACGATTAATATCTTCGTTCCATTCACTTTATAACACGTTTCGTTCTCTTCGTTAAAATTTTTAAAGTTAAAAAAATTTCATTCCAAACGAAGGTTCTCACAATCTCCGTTCCATCTAATTACCACCCTCAAAATTCGCCCAAACACGGTGGTTCTCTGATAAAGTAGGCTGGAAAAAGCAGGATAAAGTTGAATCCGGGAAATAAGGGGAACCGAAGTGGAAAGTTCGCTTAGAGAAGTTTGTTAAAACTACCTCTCTATGTTCTCTATGTAATACATAATACTTCATCCTTCCTACTCTTCTACAATAACCTTTATCTCTCTATCCATTCCCTTATCTCGACTCCCCAATCCAAAAGAAAAAGGCAAAACCATTTAAATCCATTCCTTTCTCCTCTTTCGTAATAACCTAATTTATAAAAGGACTTCGATTACCTTTACCTACCGTCAAAGTAGATATCTACCCTACCTTAACAATCGTCTCGAAGAAAGGACAAACTTCGTCGTCGTTCAAACGCTTCAACGTTCAACAAAAGAGAAAAGTAATCAAAAAAACGATTACCTCTCTGCTTCCATCTATTCAACACTCTTCCCTTCCAAAGTCATCCATCCATTGCGCAATTTCGAAAAAAACTCGATCGCGATAACAGCGTCGCACCAGTGCCACCTTGTATAAAATCCCCATGTGCAACGTCCAGCGTTCTACGCGTATGTGAGTATGTGTGTCGGCAAACGCTCCCCTCCCTTCGCGCCTACGCCCAGAGGTGGGGAGAGGGGGTCGACCCCACTCCTAAAATGCTCACAGTGCCGCGCGCTCCCCACCCCGATCCATCCCCGCTCCCGACTCCACGCCAGCCTTCCCCCACCACTCGTTGCAGCGACTACGGTCGCGGAGGCTCACGGGCTATTTTCAAGCGCGGGAAATAAAGCGGAGGCTGCATTTTTAGCCTAACGGCCGACGGTCAGCTCGTTTTCGTCTTTCCATTCTCGCGATGTCGGAAGGGTTGAGGTGGAGACAAGCGAGACTGTGCACCGGAAGGGTCGGGAGAGGAGAACGGAAAGGGGTTGTCTCCCTCTTGATGAGGTTAATTGGAGTTGTGTAATCGAGTGGTGGCGGGGATCGATGCTGCGGGAACGTTTCTTTATTTTCGATTGGGTCACGTAACCTGATCGCTTCGAGTATAATGATGTTGATTCGATGAATTCGATGATTCGTTTTATCACTTTGATTCTCGACGATATTTTATGTATGAATTAAAGATTTAAATAAAATAAATCCTGTAAAATAAAAAGAATAATTATTCCAAATATATTGCGTTGACTCACCTTATACAATGTATTTTAAAACTATTACGACTCTTAATTTTAAATGCAATAATCTAATATTACAAAATAGTACTTTAATTTTAAATTAATCGAAACAATTACAACTCTCTAGTCGCCAATAGTAATTATCAAATTTAGCTTGTTTCCAACGCAATGATCCAAATTGATATATATATACATTCTTTACAATCTCTTCGCAAGAAAGAAAAATATCCACCTTAATTTACTATTCGTATTACAACAACTCTTCCAACAGATTCTCTTGCGATATCGTTAAAAAAAAAAAAAAAACATCTCTACCAACAGTGACCATCGAATATCCCTAGCCTAGTCCTCCTTTCTAACCCAAGGCAATTGCATCTAGCAGTCGAAT
>NW_006263621.1:0-4244 GCF_000469605.1 Apis dorsata | reverse complement strand
TTTCGCCTCGGTCTGGCGGCCACTTCCGTGAAAGTTATTGTTATTGGTGGAACAGGGGAGAGAGAAATCTACTCTGCGTGTAGATTTTTTTTTCCTCCCCGCCCCTTTTCTTTTTCTTTTCGAATCGTAGTATCTGTCCTTTACACCGATAATTGGTGGAACGGTTTGATATATTTTTTTTCTCTTCTGAAAAATGGACGTGGATTTTCTTTTCTCCGTTTGAAATATATATTGAAATTAAGAGTAGAAATTTATTTATTTAATTTGGATTATTTGGAAATTTTATAGAATTGAAATGATGATTTCTTTCTTGTGGATCTTTATTATTGGATCTTATAAAATCTTTTTTTTTCGGGTCGCAATATTGATACTTGGTGGAATAATGTTTGGAAACTGATGTTTATTGCATTGTAATTTTTAAAAAATTACATTCTTTAAAGAAATTCAGTTTATATAATTTTTCCAAAAAAATTAAAAATAGAAAAATTCATCAGCTTCGCAATGTATCTTACCAACTCATGGATAAATTAAAGAGCACAACGTGAAATAAAAAAAAAAAAAGAAAACAGGAAACGCGACTTCCTTTCACAACAACGAAAAAATTCCACGATTTCCAAGTAAGATTTCACACTTTTGCAAAAAAAAAAAAAAAAAAAAAGAAAAGCGCTATTAATAACAAAATCTCGACTCGACTCGTTTCCAAGAAACGTTCGATCGTTTCTTTTACCCGAAATCGAGTGGAAAAATAATTCTTGTCGAGGATCGAAGATCCATCGAGACAAAAGGCAGATCGGCGAGTTTCGATGAATTTTTCAAGCGGTTTGGAGCCGGTTGGCGCATGATCGCGAGAAAAGTAAAGAAAAGCGCGTGTCTCGCCACGTGGCCACGTCGGTGTGTTTTTGGCGTACGCCAAATCAACAACGCCTTAGCCCCTTACGTACGAATTACGGGGTTTACGAATCTTTGGCAGGCGAGTTTGGGTCGGCCATGTGCACGCCACTTCCCGTGCCCACGTGCCTCGCGATCTCCTTTACTTTCGAACCCGCTCTCTTTCTCTTCTCGTCCCTGGCCTGAAAAGTGATTTTTCCCCTATCTTCCAAATACAATATTCTCATATTTTTTTAATTGTAATTAATTTTGAGTCGTGAAATTTTTTTTTTTTTTTGTTCGATTTTCCATCTCGAGTCCAAGGATTCGAGGTTCAAAATTTTTCCTCGATTATTCGACGACGTTCGAATTTTTCGAAATTTCGAATTTCTTAGTTTTGGAATAATAAGTTTTGAATCGTGGAGTTTTTTTTGCTCGATTTTCTATGGAGTTGGAGGTTCAATATTTTTCCTTTCTTCGATTGAAATCCCAAATTTCTCAATTTTGAATCGTGGAATTTTTTTGGATTTTATATCAACTCGAGAATTCCATCAAAAACTTCAATTCTCTTTGAATGTTTCCTCTATTCGATAATTTCAAATTTCTTATTTTTGAATTATAGAATTTTTTTTTAATTTTATATATCCAGATAAGTAAGAGTCTATCTGTTCATTCAATCCTAATTTTAATTTTTTGGATTTTATATCGAATCGAGGATTGGAGAAATTTCTTATTTTTAAATTTTATATCCGGTTGAGGATTGAAAATTTTTTGATTTTATATGAAATCGAGAATTACAATTGAAACTTTTTATGAAATTTTTCCTCGACTTTTATATTCGAATAGAATTATTAAAGATACTCGAGAGCTGCTGATTTATAGGTTAGAATTCAATGGAATCATTTGGCAGTCGCAAGGGGATCACGCGCTCTTTTTGAATCACGATGGAAACGTGCCTCCAATCAACCAAGATTGCGATTGGTTTCCTTAAATTTTCACGCATCCTAGAATCACGAGAAATACGATTGAAATATGAAACACGAAATATGATCTTTGCACAGCCTACAGATAATCATTTAAATCATTTTAATATTTCCAACAATTTACACATATCGTTGTCATACAGCCAACATGAATTGCGATACAGATAACAAAAATTATTCCTGCGATAATATTTTGCGGTTCAACTTTTTCTCGATTTTAATTTATAAGAATACATCGATCGAGATCCAAAATATCCGTTTAAATCGTTTTCTGGACACGAAGCAGAATTTTGCTCTCCGCTTCTAATAAATTAATTTTGTGTAATAAATAATCGATCAATTGATCAATTGACTTAACGGTGAAAATTGTAAATAAAAACGCATGGAAGAACGAATGTGATAATATTATTCATTGCTTAAGAATAATCGATAATTTAATCGCACCGAGCAACAAAAGTGTAAAAATTATTTCGAATAAATTACCCGAGAACATCATCGCATTATTACTCAAATAAAAAAGAACATAAATAATCAGTAACCCAATGAGCAATTACCATACAACAACATCAGAGTTGACCAATTAACCCAACCAGTGAAAAAGTAACCAGTTAAAAATCTCGAGTAATAAAGTTCAACTTTAACCAGTTACTCTTCATTAAATTGATCCGCTTTGCCGTTACTTTGATTCCGGTAAAACCGACAAATTATCTTTATTATACGTTTTATTTTACGTTATCTTTATTACACGTTAATTTTACGTTATCTTTATTATACGTTAAATTCTCCCCGTTAAATTTTCCCCATCATCGTTCATGCCGCTGCACATCCACCAGACACCGGAATCCCGATTCCAACTCGCGGTTGGAACAAACGTCTTCCACAGACAAACACGCGTCTCCACCTCGATTGCTCGGTTCAAAAGGCTTTAAACGTCGGGGGTTAAATCGAGGCCGCCGTAAGCGTAATCTATATAGCTATTTCTCCTATAGCCCGCTAGAGGGATATAAAGAGAAAGAGAGAGAGAGAGAGAGAGACATAGAGAGTGAAAGAGTGAGAGGCGCGCACGTGTGCGAGCGAGTAGTATCGATTCACGGTTTTTCGGCCTGGAGGGGAGTGGAGGGGGGAGAGTGGAGCCTCGTTTCGGCTATGCGCGCGCTTCGTTGTCGTTGTCGTAGTCGCCGCCGCGTGTTTACGCGACGCTTATCCCATCAAAATTGCTCGCACACGCGGTGTAACACGCGTGTCACGGGAATTAAAGGGCATTTCGGGAGGCAAATGAGTTCCCAAAAAAAAGAGTGTTGTCCGTGGATGATCGATTTACGATATTCGAAATTTTTGGTGGCGCGGGAAAAAAAGGGAAAAAGGAAGAAAGAAAGACGCGTTGGAGAAATTTTTGAAACGGTTTAAAAGGGACGGGCAAAAGGAGAGCAGAAACGAGAGTCGAGAAGTGGCGTCGGGAGGGAAAAGTTGTGGAGGAGGTGGGTGCTCGCGGTCTACGTGGCGACGATTTTCTCGAGAGAGAATCTCGCTCGAATTGGACGATTGTCCAATCCAACGGGTTCTTAAAACTTTGTTTCGTTCAGTTTTGTTGCACTTGGGAAGAGGGATGTTGCTCGAGATTTGAGAAAGTTTTCTCTACCTTGAAAGCAGATGGGGAAAGGGGAGAAAGAAAAATTCAATCGACATAATAACACAGAGATATTCTTTCGTCGTATCTATTAATGGGGAAAAAGAGGTATAGAGATAAAATAATTACACTTTTCCACGTTCCCTTTTATAGTTATATAATAATAATAATTAAATTTCACAGTTAGAAGAATATATTTTATAATATTCCAATATCATGATTTTTTAATTTTTATTCTTCTGTAAAAATGTACAAACTATATAACTTATACACAATTCTTACCATTTCAAATAATACCTTCCAACACAATATCATCACTCTTTACCAAACTTCT
The DNA here is from genome assembly GCF_000469605.1 of Apis dorsata. Lineage (NCBI taxonomy): Eukaryota > Metazoa > Arthropoda > Insecta > Hymenoptera > Apidae > Apis > Apis dorsata. Next base: position 433 of record NW_006263621.1, on the reverse strand, counting down.
CGTTTCAAATAACACTTTTCACTATACACATTATTCCATCGCCTTTTCAAAATTTGCAAAGGAAAAAAAATTTCTAAAAATATGTGACTTCTGACCTAACCTACCATATCCTCCAAAACAAAAAGACGACTAAGACTATTATAACTCCATCATTGTTTCGAGAAAAAAAAAATTCAAATTCGCGAAACTACGAAAAGGAAAAATGAGGGAAGACGGAAAAAGGAAAAGGAAAAAAAAAAATTCGTTCGAGTTTCCATAAATCGAGATGGACTGGAAGAAGGTAGTTTTCGGAAGCCGCGCCATAAATTTAACGAGGGGATCGAGGCACGGAAGTGCTCGTATGCGCGTGTACAAGGGACGAGGAAAAAGCTCGAGAGTGTCGGTGGCTTGGGTAAAAGGGTTGGAGGGTCGGTCGAGCGTCGATCGAGAATTT
>NW_006263620.1:257732-269060 GCF_000469605.1 Apis dorsata | reverse complement strand
GATACAGTATTGTTAGTACCGTGCCAAAATTTTCCGCGATGCAATATTGATAGTGCGACGCCACTGACGAAATATTTCGCCGCCATATTGATAGTGCGACAGCATGGATACAATATTCTTCATTTAATGTCGACAAGATCGCTGTCAAGATATTTTGATACAGTATTGTTAGTACCGTGCCAAAATTTTCCGCGATGCAATATTGATAGTGCGACGCCACTGACGAAATATTTCGCCGCCATATTGATAGTGCGACAGCATGGATACAATATTCTTCATTTAATGTCGACAAGATCGCTGTCAAGATATTTTGATACAGTATTGTTAGTACCGTGCCAAAATTTTCCGCGATGCAATATTGATAGTGCGACGCCACTGACGAAATATTTCGCCGCCATATTGATAGTGCGACAGCATGGATACAATATTCTTCATTTAATGTCGACAAGATCGCTGTCAAGATATTTTGATACAGTATTGTTAGTACCGTGCCAAAATTTTCCGCGATGCAATATTGATAGTGCGACGCCACTGACGAAATATTTCGCCGCCATATTGATAGTGCGACAGCATGGATACAATATTCTTCATTTAATGTCGACAAGATCGCTGTCAAGATATTTTGATACAGTATTGTTAGTACCGTGCCAAAATTTTCCGCGATGCAATATTGATAGTGCGACGCCACTGACGAAATATTTCGCCGCCATATTGATAGTGCGACAGCATGGATACAATATTCTTCATTTAATGTCGACAAGATCGCTGTCAAGATATTTTGATACAGTATTGTTAGTACCGTGCCAAAATTTTCCGCGATGCAATATTGATAGTGCGACGCCACTGACGAAATATTTCGCCGCCATATTGATAGTGCGACAGCATGGATACAATATTCTTCATTTAATGTCGACAAGATCGCTGTCAAGATATTTTGATACAGTATTGTTAGTACCGTGCCAAAATTTTCCGCGATGCAATATTGATAGTGCGACGCCACTGACGAAATATTTCGCCGCCATATTGATAGTGCGACAGCATGGATACAATATTCTTCATTTAATGTCGACAAGATCGCTGTCAAGATATTTTGATACAGTATTGTTAGTACCGTGCCAAAATTTTCCGCGATGCAATATTGATAGTGCGACGCCACTGACGAAATATTTCGCCGCCATATTGATAGTGCGACAGCATGGATACAATATTCTTCATTTAATGTCGACAAGATCGCTGTCAAGATATTTTGATACAGTATTGTTAGTACCGTGCCAAAATTTTCCGCGATGCAATATTGATAGTGCGACGCCACTGACGAAATATTTCGCCGCCATATTGATAGTGCGACAGCATGGATACAATATTCTTCATTTAATGTCGACAAGATCGCTGTCAAGATATTTTGATACAGTATTGTTAGTACCGTGCCAAAATTTTCCGCGATGCAATATTGATAGTGCGACGCCACTGACGAAATATTTCGCCGCCATATTGATAGTGCGACAGCATGGATACAATATTCTTCATTTAATGTCGACAAGATCGCTGTCAAGATATTTTGATACAGTATTGTTAGTACCGTGCCAAAATTTTCCGCGATGCAATATTGATAGTGCGACGCCACTGACGAAATATTTCGCCGCCATATTGATAGTGCGACAGCATGGATACAATATTCTTCATTTAATGTCGACAAGATCGCTGTCAAGATATTTTGATACAGTATTGTTAGTACCGTGCCAAAATTTTCCGCGATGCAATATTGATAGTGCGACGCCACTGACGAAATATTTCGCCGCCATATTGATAGTGCGACAGCATGGATACAATATTCTTCATTTAATGTCGACAAGATCGCTGTCAAGATATTTTGATACAGTATTGTTAGTACCGTGCCAAAATTTTCCGCGATGCAATATTGATAGTGCGACGCCACTCACGAAATTTTCCGCGATGCAATTTCTTTTGCGATACCATGTGCGATTCAAAATTGGTTACGCTGTGGATTAAATATTCCATATTGTTAATGCGACGCCATGGTTGCGTTATTCTTCATTTAACACCGGCGATATTTCGCGGTATTGATAGCGTGACGCCATTGACGAAATATTCCGCGATGCAACATTGGTAGTGCGACGCCACTGAAATATTCCACGTCGCGATGTCTTTTGCGCGACGACATAGACGAAATATTCCAACAGACGTTGTTAGTGCGTGAGCGAGATATCTCGTCCTTGCCAGCAAACGGGTTAATTCCTCCTCCCGTTATCGATCCATCCACGTCGAATGTAAATCCAAAGGAATCGAATGCATCGAGTCGTGAGACTCGAAAGAGGTGAGACTAATCAATCGACTCTCCGTCACAATCAATTCGAATATACGCGGTACATGAGTTGGAAAGCTTTGAACACGATCCATATGATCGGATCAGCGACGCCTCGGGAAATCGCGATACATATGCGTGCAACCTGTTGTATCCGGGAGACCGATCGATTTATCCAGCGTCGAATTATCGTTGCAAAGGGCCGCTATAATTTCAGATTCTACACGAGCTAGCGTAACGGGAGAAACCAAAGTTGCTCGGGATAACGATCATCTTTGAATATTTCATACCCTTGATGGAAATATTTCTAAGATAAATTGCGAGATGAAAAGATCACGGTGGTGGAATGAAATATCGCTCGTTCTATCGCGTCGGATAGAGTGGAGATCGATGGATAAAAATTGTGTATTCAGCGGGCGAAAAAATTTCATGAATTTAGTTCGTCAACAATGTTGCGTGAAAATTGGAACGTAAATTTTTAAATTGATAAATTACGCGTGGATGAAAATCTTATTTTATGTTTGCACTCTCTCTCTCTCTCTCTGTCTTTCCTATAATAAATATACAATAATTGCCTATTATTTCTTACGCACTAACTCCTTCTAATAATTCTTCAATCTCGAGTTTCTTTAACTAAATTTATCATTCCACGGCTACGAGCCTTTTATTCCCAACGTTTCAATTTTTTCGCCAACTTCTTCTTGATACTTGAAATGCCGATAAAAAAATATTCCTTAACCTTTAAGAGAAAGTTTCCTTAACGCGGTGAATCACATTTGCCACTCCAATTATTGTTCTCGTTCGAACGAAGAAAAGCAACCGGCCCATCTTTGTTATTCCACTGGACGAGATTGGAAAGCTTTCACCGGCGAAAAACTTTAATTTGGAATCTCCACTCCCCGCCATCCCAGCAAAATTTCATTTCGTTAAGAGAACGATTCGCGAGAACGCGAGAAATCGATCTTTTAATTCGTCGATCTTATCCTCCTCCCCTCCTATTTTCTTTTATAACCTGTCTCGTCTCTGAATTTTTCTAGAAATTTCTCACAAAATTTCGAGTCTTTAGAAATTTCCAAGCGAGTTTTGGATTCTCGCAGGTTAGGAAATTACGCGTTAAAATCGTGTCCCAGAGAGTGGCAACATGGTCGCCTATGATGTGACATGAACTGTAATGAATAGCGCGGTATTATGCTTATCAGTTACTCTTAGTGCTTATCAGACGCGGTAATTTCTCTGCATTAGACATACTCTCGTTTGTAAATAAGCGTTAGGACGTCATCGTTGGTAGATGGTTGCATGAAACGCGAACTGTCCTAACTGAAAATTGAAACGTTAATTTCGTGCTTTATACGTTGCAGGTCGATGACATTTATATCTGGTGATGTATATCTGGTCTGAGTGGAACGAGGAAGAAATTGGTCAGACTTTGAAATACAGACATATCGAAATATTACTAGAGGGATTTACTAAAGCAATGGAACTTTAGTGAACAGAAAGTGATTAATGGAGGAATTGGTCCATCAGATCCTTGGAATAATGTTCAATTTATGAAAGGTATTAAAATTATTAAAGAGATCCTGCGAAGAATGATTAATGGACTTTTAATGAATGAAAATTGATTATTGCAGCAATTGATTAGATCTTAGAATATAATCCAATTTATATATTAAAACGTTATTAGAGGTAGTCAACTAAATGGACAAGAAGTGAAGAAATTGGAATATAACATTGCTCAATTTATGAAAGATATTAATATTATTAAAAAGATCTTTCAAAGAATAAATAATGAGTAAAAGGTACAAGTGCAAAAGTTGATCAGACTTGAATGTAACTCAACTTATGAGATACATTGAAACATTATTAAAAGGATAATATTGATGCAGGAATTGGTTAGATCTTATTGCTTAATTTATGAAAGATATTAAAACTATTAAAGAAATCCTTTAATGGATAAAAAATAATTACTGCAGGAATTGATATGATACTGATCAAGAAATGAAATGCAATATTAATAAAAGGATTTTCCAGAGGAAAATAATGAATAAAAAGAAAATAGTAAAAATTGATCAAACATTGGAATAGTGAAACAAACTAGATAAAGTTTTACAAAATACTGGGATTCATGACAACTTGCTGACCCACTACCAAGCAGTCATAGACGAATGGAGATGATACTTCACCTAGTCCCATATTGTGAGGGATTAAGGGCAATAAGTTCAAAAATACTTAAGGTTTCTATACTGGACACGAACACGACAATAAAGTTTCTCCATTTTACTTCCATATCAAGATTACTTTTCATATGAAATTGAAACTATATATACTAAAGCTATATATAATAATTTGATATGATAGTAGAGAGTCTAATCAAATTCTCAACTTACACTTTCATCTGTAGTAATAGATAGATGTTAATACATGTATATTAACAAAAGTTTAATATTAATCAAATTTTGTAAAATATAAACAATGAAAGAATATGTGTATCTATGAAAGACCATAGATTAATGAACTATTTAAAGTTTAACATTGGAATTCTACATTAAACGAAAGGATGAAGAAATTTGATGAAAGTGCATATCTCCTATCTCGATTTGATTAATCGACCAGATTATTTTTAGCGGCTGGGTTCCATTAAGAACGGTGGAAGTTTGTTAAAGATACCGAGTTATCGGGCATCGCTTATAATCCCAGCCAACATTCTACCCGTGACCTGGCCCATTGTGCACTTTAATCAGGTATCTGTGACCCGCTACGATAACGTTAGGCCACTGTCCAGGCTCTTGTATTTATCAACCCCACAGATCCTGCTCTCTATTCTCCTTATATATTTGGTTAAATACTCTCTTAACTCGACAACCACCTTCTCTTTCTCATTCTCAACTTTAACACTTTTTTTCATTCTTTTCTTTTCCAGAATCAATCTATCGTGGATTTGTCCACTTGCTATCATTTAACTTTCGGTCAAGTATTATTTTATATTTCGCATTCTATAGATCCCAAAAAATTCATGAAATATAGTATATAAGTTCAATTTAGTATTAGCAATCATTTTTTTGCAAATATTTCGAAAACTAAGGCCAATCGATATATTTGAGATCTTCTGCAATACGTTTAAAGATTGTCGAAATCACGTGTCGACAGTTTTATCATGTATTATCGTATCAATTGTACGATGAGAATTGATAAAAATTTATAACGATATCTTCATCAATTTTTCGTGCGAGATAGAGAGATCTAGGGACTTTGGGTCGCAGCAGTTGTTAAATGGAAAATTTGTTGAACCGTAACGAAAACCCTACGGCTATTTACGAAACCTCGATTCGTATCTATCTGCATATGATGTTTTCCCATTGCCAAAATTTCGACGATGCACGTCTAAAATTTTTATAAAATCAAAAAATATAATTTATTCCCAAATATTCTTAAATCTATTATCCATTAATATTCAAATATTTGTATATTTTCGTAACTCCGCTCCACTAGTTGATTATTATGGAAATTATTCACCAAAATAATTTTGGAGCAACTTAATATTGCGCTGACATAATTTTGAATTATACGATCGACTATATGGATATGGAGTATATATGTATATGTTATAATAATTAGAGAGAAAATTGCAGAGACAGTTTGCTATACGTTGTCCATTATATTAATAAACAATTGGGAGAGTGCATTAATTATCGACCTACATGTGTAAAAGGTTTAATGATCAAAATTTGGTTAGGTACTCTCTATCGAACTCAGCCTTAAATACGTTATTGATAACTAGTCGATTTTCTAAGTTGGTAATTTCAATGTTCCTAGATACTAGGTTATCAAACTTATGTTAAAGATTGATTAATTAATAGCAAGATTAAATAAAGATACTTGTATGAGATACATATATATATATATCTTTTTAATCTTTTTAATCTTTTTTAAAATAATTTTGCTTTTAATTTTAAAGTCGTTTTCGTTAGAAAATTTTTTTCTTCGATCTGTTTTTGCAAATGTTTATGTCAAAATTTGAAAATTTTGTAATACGAATAAACCGTAGGAAAATGATTTTCCATGAAAATAATTCCTATCCTTGATTGAAATTGAATTTTTACGAGACTAAATATTTAAAATTTATGATTTAACGAAAATAAACTGCGAAAAATCGTTCGGTGAAATTTATCGATAGGTCGACAGAATTTTGTGGAATACTTTTTTACATATTTTCATATCAAACATAACTTTTTGTTAGAAGCAATTTTCACCGTGTAAAAATAAAAATTTCTCGGTTTTAACGATTATCTCGTGAAAATTCCAATAACCAAAATGAAGTTTGAATCAAATAACACTTTTGAACAATGTATTTTAATTTAACGAACATAGATTTTTTTTTTAATTTATCATTTATGAAAACATTTCAATAATCTCTTCCGTTTTAATTATCATATATAAAAGAAAAAAATTTTTTTAATTTTTAAAAATTAATTAAATTTACAATTTCGAATAAATTAACAATTTATAAAAAAAATAAATATTAGACAAATTCGAAATAAATTAATTTTATCAGGCAAATTAACGATTCCAAAATTTTCTGTAGTTATCGAATTCACGAGATATATTATTTAAGTTGATTTATCGAAATATAGTGGTTTGTCATCGATAGTGAAATTCTATAAGATTAATACGCATATACATTTATACAATACACACATAAGTACCTGTTGCTGATTTTCTCTCTGCGTGGTTAGACGAGCCTCGACGCATTGTCTTGTCTCCAGGAAGGCTTGTCTTTGCGCCAGTTCTCGAGGATGATGCGTCAACACTCCGGCCATGTTCGTCCCACCAACCACCACAATGGAGCTTAGTAACTGTAAAAATGAAGATAGAAATTTAATAATAATTTAAAAGGGGGAAAAAATATTTCTTAAAAAATAAATAGTTGAAAAAAAAAACAATGATGATATATCTTAAGAATTTGAAAAATTTGATAAATATTTTAATAAATATCTTATAGAAAAAAAAAAATCTACTTGAAAGAAAAAGAAAAACTTTTATTCAATAATTAAATAATAATGGGAAAAAAAGGTTAATTTAAATAAATTTAAGTAAGGAAAAGTAAAAAATAAAGTGGAAAACTTTTGTTGAATGAATATATTTACTTTAATTAAGATAATAACATTTGATGACAAATTCTATTAGAATTGGAAAGATTTGACAAATATTTTATTTTCTTACATCTTGATGTACTTTATAATACAAAAGTAAAGACTAATTAACAGAAAAGAGTGGAAAACTTGCGTATCAAAGAAACGCAAGGTTTACCTCGAGTTGTACATTTGGACAATATAGATTTAGAGGAGATCCAAGTAACGATATCATCAACTCATGGGGGTCTATATTAAGAAAAGAGCACGAAGAGGGGTTTTTAGTGGGTCGTCGTACAACATCTCGTAACAACCCTACATGAAGATACGGGTCAATGGATATGCTTTTGTGCTTTTTTCCCCTTCTTACGAAAAAAAAAATAATAATAATAATAATAATAAAAAATAAAAAATATGATGTCCGTGAATCAATCATTAAATTATTTCATATTTTTATTTTAATTTATGAAACGTGTCTGGAATCAAATCACATAATGACATAAGATGATAAATATTAATGGTTCACCATATAAATATCTACTTTAACTAAATTTTTTAAAAATAATAATTTTATTTATGAATTACCATAATAATAAATAGGTATTCCTATTTTTTTCAAATTTTATAAGATCGTACAATTTAAATATAATTAAATACAAAAAGAAAGAAAAGAAACAATCGTGACGAAAAAAGATATCAAATAAATATTCAAAAGTTTGTAAGAAATTCACAAATAAATCATCGACACGCATAAATTTAAAATATAACGATTTATGTATGATTTATGAAGACAAGGAAAATATTTTTCACAAATTAGCAAGCGTAACAAATTTGCAAATTAACTTGTTAATTATTATTAAATTTGAAATTAACGAGCGTTTACATATATATATATATATAATGATATAAAAATATCGACAAGAAGAGCGTGTAAAATTGTAATGTTGAAAAAAAAAAAAAAAGGAAAGAAAGAAAAAGTTGGCACAACCCGGTTCAAAAATAATTAAAAAGAATTATTTGCATATGCATACACTTATTTACATGGCAGGCCGTGCGCGAGGCGGGACAGTTTCTGAGCGCCGGCCGAAATTTCCTTGGCGAAAAGTAAGCACCGCACCGGTCAAAGGAGAGGTTTATCGAGTTTACGAAGTTGGCAGCAGTTCGATACACGATAGCATACTAATTGCAAAGCCCACTCTAATTAAACCGTGGCGGTGCCGGTGCAGGAAACACTTGCACAAACGCGTATCTCTTTGACGTGCCGTCGCTTTTGGATCGACGTTGCAGACCACTCGTGATGCTTCCTTTGGATTTCCATTTCGACGTCGACCGACCTTTACGTCTATATCGCTTTCACGGGAACATTTTCATTGACTTTGGGGTCAATTCGTTTCGTGTATTCGATCGTATATGGGAGGTGTGAGTGAAAATGATACGATCGTTTGGAGGATAAGGGAATTTAGAAATTTTTAACGTTTTTGTTGAGAATATTTGGAAATTTTTATATTTTTTATTAGGTTAAGAATAAATTTGGAAATTTGGAAATTTTATTTGAGAATAAAATTGAAGGTATGTAGAAATTTAGAAATTTTAATATTCTGGTTGAGAATGATTGGAAATTTAGAAATTTTATTTGAGAATATTTGGAAATTTTATTTAAAAATAAAATAGAGGATATGTAGAAATTTAGAAATTTTAATATTCTGGTTGAGAATAATTGGAAATTTAAAAATTTTATTTGAGAATATTTGGAAAGTTAGAAATTTTAATATTCTGGTTGAAAATAATTGGAAATTTAGAAATTTTATTATTCTGGTTGAAAATAATTGAAAATTTAGAAATTTTATTTGAGAATATTTAGAAAATTAAGAAATTTTAATATTTTGGTCGAGAATAATTGGAAATTTAGAAATTTTATCATTTTATTTGAAAATATTTAGAATATTTTATTCAATTAATTTTTTTTAATTAATTTTTTCTTCTAAAATTTATCTATTGATCTCAATATCATCATTTATTCATTCGATTTTTATTCAATTCATTAACATAAACGAATTTTTGGAAATTCAAAAATTCAAGTAACTTATAATATTTGGAAATTTCTAAATTGACCAATTGAATCAAAATGGAATCAATGTTATGTGAAATCAATTTTGGAACAAATTGGTTAATTTAATTAGATTTATAAGTGTTGATAATTTTGGAACTAATGGAATATAAATTGCATTATTTAGACCGCGAGAATTACAGAAATCCGGAACGTATGGAATATGGAAATTTAATTTAATATAAATATATGTAAATGAATTAAACTGGGTTCAATAAATTTATGGTATGCAAGGGAAAATGTTAATTTAATTACGTTAATGTAATTTGGTTTAGAAACATCCCATCACTTTTATCCCTTGTCAAATGCACGATAGTAATTTCCTTTTTCCCTTTCAAACACGAGTATCAAAAATTCACAATTATTTATAAAAATTGATATTCACATTTGTTTCAAATTTCAATAAAAATGAATTATTACTTTGAAGATCTAATCCCACATTTTTCATTCCTTTAAATTAACATTTCTTTTATTGATCAAAATTTTAAATATCCTAATTACATAAAATCCAATGAAGAATCAAAAATCATTTTAAATGCAGATAATCACTTTAAATGCAATGTAAACCATCTTTTAATTTTTTCAAGATTTTGCATTTAACATTCAACTTTATTGTCGACCAATAATAGAATTTTAAGGTTAGGTTTAACAGAAAATTGTAAAAAAACGTTTTATTCGATTTTTAATTGATCACAAAAATTCGGATTGTACATGCAAATTGAAATAGAATTGTTCAGATCGTTTGAAAGAGCATCCACAATTATCATTTAATAAGTCCAGTCGATAATAGAGGGCGCGACAAGCACAATCCAAATTTTAAACAAGTGTTCGAACGCAAGCTCGCTAATCGCACAAAATTAATTTTCCACGACGGTTAATACTACCACGTTTCAACTTTAAATTTTTAACGTTTAAAAAACGTTGGAATCAAAGCGTGTAAAAGAGCGTGTGAGAAAAATTGGAGAAAAATTTCGACGGAAGGATTTTCCTACGTGAAAAATTTTAGAATTTATCACGATTGAATTGAATTATATAAAATATAATATAAGAGTGTGATATAAAAATACATACGAAATTCAAAAAATCGACGAAATTGCAAAAAAATTTACGAATAAATTTACGAGATCGCAAACGGAAAGTATTGAAAAAAGGAAATGTATTTTACGAAGCTTGAATTTTATTCTCGACGAGGGTTATATAAAATATAACACGGTTCAGAAATTCATCAAAGAAGTTTTCTAATCGGAAAACTTGCACGTATATTTCTAACGATCGTCGGTCAGACGAATTGATCCGCAACCACCTGTAGGATTTCTCAAATCCCTTTCATGCTCTTCCACTTTCCAACTAATTTTTTCTTTCTCCTTTTCCACTCTTTTTTTTTTAAATACACACTTGTTTATGTGTGTGTGTATATACACATATAAAACGACTTATTTCGTGTTTAAAATTTATTCAAAAATTTCGATGTTTCTCCGTCTATAGATAAATATAAAATTTAAAATTTGTTAAATAAATTTGTTAACAAATAAAAACAATGTAATTCGTTTCGACGAACAAAGCCACGTTATTTTTTCGTTTATCACAATAGAAAAATTGGTAAAAAAATTTAAAAATTATTACATGGTTTTATTAATATCATAGAATTTCCAATATTTGTTATGTTTAAATAAAAACAATGGAATATTTTATTGCACAAACTCGGGAAATTTTTTTCTCTCTCCTCTGTAACATTTTTTAAAATTGGATTTTGGAACAGATGTTTTTCTCGC
>NW_006263620.1:257280-257695 GCF_000469605.1 Apis dorsata | reverse complement strand
TTTTTTTTTTTTTTTTTTTTTTTTAACAAGAAAATAATGGATGGATGGACGATAGTGGTAATGATTAAAATAACCCGTTTATCTCTACAATTACGAACGAAAGGGGATTAACAAAGGTTCGACTGTGTGAATGTTTAAAATTCTCTGAATTATTCTCCGATTATTATGCACAAGGACCACGCCATTTTCCACTTTTGAATTTCGACTTAGATTATTCAACCGTTACTATCTAAAGGATTACTTATTCAGCTTGTCTTGTTAAGCTTGCTCCATTCAAAGAAAAATTTGTATAAAATATAATAAGCTCAATTATTGTACAATCAAAAATTATTAAGGAAATTATTGTTTATCGAGTTATATCGTAATTAAACAAGTATTTATGAAAATCATTTGTACAGAGATATAGAAATGGTTG
>NW_006263620.1:255832-257050 GCF_000469605.1 Apis dorsata | reverse complement strand
TTATTTTCTACTTTCTTTTTCTTTTTTTTTTTTTTCTCCAAACAGAAAATTATCGTTCGTGACGAAAGTTCGTGGAAAGATAAAATTTGCAAACTCGTGAGCAAATTACCACGCAATATCGATCGTTGAGTATCAACGGTGGTTTCCACCTCTGAACGGATGCAAGCTTGGAATAGTTCTTTCCTCGAATTTAAGCGTATAACGACCGAGAGAAATTTGAAAGTAAAATTTGAAAGCGAGTTAACGCGGCTAGACATCTTGGGAAAAGGTGGTAATACAGGAAGCAGCCAGCTTTTGCGAAGTTGCTCGGTGGATGGGGGGTTGCGTGAAATATTCCGCTAATATTTCATGGGTGTTCCGCAGCTGGTGGCTTTTTTTACCATCGCGAGAAGCAAAATGAATTTCACGCCGTCCGAATTGGATGATCTCAAAGGTGGCTAATAATTGGACTAAAATTGTCGGATTATTATTCGTCGTGGGTTTTTTTCCCCCCTCGAATTAAATATTCAATACAAATTGAATATTCAAACTTAATATTTTTATCTCATATGGAACATAAGTATAATCGCATGGAATTTTTTAATCTTCAATATGGATAATTGTTGATTATTTTTTGTTTTTTTTTAATTTTTTTATTAATACATTTTATTAATTATTTTTTGTCCAGTTTTATTTTAATTTTCTTTTTTTTTTTGACGATTTCATATGGAATATAAATATAATTGCATCAAAATTTTTAATCTTCAATATGGATAATTGTTGATTATTTTTTGTTTTATTTTAATTTTCTTTTTTTTTTTTTTTTGACGATCTCATATGGAATATAAGTATAATCGCATGGAATTTTTTAATCTTCAATATAGATAATTGTTATTTTTATTAATTTTTTTATTAATACATTTTATTAATTATTTTTTGTCCAGTTTTATTTTAATTTTCTTTTTTTTTTTTTTTGACGATTTCATATGGAATATAAGTATAATCGCATGGAATTTTTTAATCTTTAATATGGATAATTGTTGATTATTTTTTGTCCAGTTTTATTTTAATTTTCTTTTTTTTTTTTTTTGACGATCTCATATGGAACATAAGTATAATCGCATGGAATTTTTTAATCTTTAATATGGATAATTGTTGATTATTTTTTGTTTTATTTTAATTTTCTTTTTTTTTTTTTTTGACGATCTCATATGGAATATAAATATAATTGCATCAAAA
>NW_006263620.1:254266-255607 GCF_000469605.1 Apis dorsata | reverse complement strand
AATTTTTTAATCTTCAATATGGATAATTGTTGATTATTTTTTGTTTTATTTTAATTTTCTTTTCTTTTTTGACGATCTCATATGGAATATAAGTATAATCGTATGGAATTTTTTAATCTTCAATATGGATAATTGTTGATTATTTTTTGTCCAGTTTTATTTTAATTTTCTTTTCTTTTCTGACGATTATAAAATCGAGACTTGTCAGCAATAGAGAATAATCAAAATTTTATCCGTGGATTCATTCGTATGCTTAATTTTTTTTTCTTTTTTAATAATTGAAACTCGCTATGCCTTTAATTTTCGAACGAAGATCTCTGAAAGGAAAGAAGGAGGGATGATTAGATTTCGCGATTCTTCGCACAAGAGTCAAAGCACATTTTCAATTGCGATTCCTATACTCTCAAAGAAGATAGATAATCGAATTTCACTGTACTCTCTTTCCTCTCAAATAAACCTCTCTTTTCTTTATTTCAAAAGGAAGTTCGACAGGTGCAAAAATATTTTTTTCTTTCTCTCTCTTCGTCTCTCAAATTCGATATTCTCATGTTAGATACAAATTTTTATACTCGGGCAAAATTCTGAAAATTCTCAAAATTTCAAAATCCTGGCTGAGAATTTCATCCGTTGTTTTTCCATTTTCAAATATCAAATATTAGGGAGAGAGGGATGAAAAAAGGAAGGGCTTAAGAGGATTAAAATAACTAAAAAAAAAAAAAAAGAAAAAGGAAAAAAATTTTCTAGGGAATTTTAGGGAGAAATAGATGGAAAGAAGTCACGTATATACAGTTCAAAGATGGATGGACTAAATTGGATTCGATACTTCGATTCGATTATCCAGTCATAACATTTAATAATGTCGGTAATATTTAATTGAAGTGGCAATTTAATTACACTCGAAGTACTTCGGACAGAGATGAGGCTAGAAATTGAGAGGGCGGAGTGTTTGCACGATTTTAAGGCTGGCTGGAATTAGTCCTTTCCCTGATGGGATTAACCAGTCTCGTGTTAACTGTAAACGGACGGTTAATATCGTAAAAATGTCGTTTATCTCGTCGTCAAGTCGGTACAATTGGTTATTAATCCGTGAGAGATATCTTTCGCGAGAGAAACGAGCGAAGAATAATAGTTGATAAAATACGAAGCGATTACATTAATTGTAATTGTAATCGATGATTATCGATATTAAATGTAATTAATCGGATATAAATATTAACTATTCATTTTCGAGGAGAAATTATTTCCAATAATTGGATATTGAAAATGTTCGATAACGATAAAATTTTAATAAAAATTTGCGGAAAAGTTGGTGAAAAATTTTCAAATCGAGATATCACGTTT
>NW_006263620.1:234228-254183 GCF_000469605.1 Apis dorsata | reverse complement strand
ATATATATATATATATATATATAGTAAAGTTACGTAGGTTCGTGAAATAATTTCGACGAGTTTTAATAATTCAAACGAGGCCGGTGAAAAAGTGGAGAGATATATTTTTAATTATTTTTCCGATGTAGCTGGAAAACTAATATTAAAACGAGGAAATTTTTAATAATATCCGCAAACTTGAGTCCTTTTTTATATTTTTTTTTTTTTTTTGTTCTTCATAAATTCTGGAAATAAAAGAAATTGTTCCTCCCTTTTCGTATGTTTCCGTTTGAAGAGAGATGATTCATCGTTTCAAATTATATATTTTCCTAGAACGTTTTCGAAAAAGGACGAAGAATGAAGAAAAACCGAAGATCGCGTAGAATAAGACGAATTTCCGGTGTCTCGATGCTTTGGACGGCTTTCTTTCCGATTATATTTCCGGTTGAGCTCGACCAATGGCAACCCACGTCTCGAAACGGCAATTGAATTTTCCGCTTCACCCGCTCCACGATATCTCGATTTTCACGGCCTCCTTTACGATAACATTTTTCCATCTCCTCCTCGTTTGCAGTTCGTCCGATAAAAATTCCCTAGTAAATCGTCGCGAATCATCCTGGATTGTTTACTCTTTCCTCTTCTTCTCCCCTTTCCTCTCTTGATTATTTCACGCTTGATTTCTCGAATTCGTATATCAACCGAATAATGTAATTTTTTTAAGTTGGTACGCGAGACATCATTTATTTTTGTATTTTGGCGCGTAAAATAATTCCCTAGGAATTATCGAAATATGATTCTTAACCTTTTATTATTTTTCTTTTTAAATTTGTATTTAGATAAGAATGTTTTCTCAATTATGTGATAAATAATGTTTAGGGGGAAAAAAAACGCGAGAGAAATTTATATAAGAATATTTTTCAATTATTCAATTTTCATTATTGGTGTGATAAAATTTATTATTATTATTATTATTATTGTTTTAAGATTCTAGAAAAAATTTTGAAATACACATTCGATGAAAAAGAAGTTTAAAAAAGTGTGGTGATATTTTTCGATCCATACGTAAAATTTTTAAATTGTTATTATCGAGATTAAAAGAATCGATTGTTTTTGATTGGTCGCGATTTGTTACGACTCGTTTTTTTCAATTAATTATCGCGTATTATTGATCGAACGTTGAACGAAAAATGAAATCTTCCAGTCCAATTCTTTTTCATTGAAATGTTTTTACTAATTTCAACGTATGGAAGCAAGAATTCTAGTGATTTATGTCAATCACTGTTCCGATAACAATTTGCGAGTAGAAATACTTTCCTATTCAGAATTAATTTATCCAATCCAAAAATTTATTCTA
This sequence comes from Apis dorsata, assembly GCF_000469605.1. Taxonomy (NCBI): domain Eukaryota; kingdom Metazoa; phylum Arthropoda; class Insecta; order Hymenoptera; family Apidae; genus Apis; species Apis dorsata. Next base: position 252,850 of record NW_006263620.1, on the reverse strand, counting down.
CTCTTTTTTTTTTTTTTAATTCTTATTTTCCTTTCAATCTGGAAAATTTAAATCGTATTATAAAATCTAGATTGAAAGCAGTATTATTATTAATTTCTTAAAATCTGAAATTTTTAATTAAACCGACAATGAATAATAAATTATTTTAAAAAACAGAATTATAATTTCTTAAATTTAATTTAAAATTAAAATCTGAAATTAATATATATATCTATATATACATATACACGCATATATACGAGGAAATGGTGGAAAATTAAGTATAATCATTAATTTTAGAAATTCATAAAATTTGAATTACAATTCAGTATTCAGATTTTCAGTTTATTCAGTTTATGATATATCGTTACAGTAACTAGTTATTACATTATATCCTCAATTGATAATCCCATTGATATAATTATTATCGTTATTTGAATTTCAGAAGACGTAAAATCCGAATGTAAAAAGAATCATATTGGAGAAGTGATTTTTATTCTTATTCCTTACGTTCCCTTTTCTTTTTTTTCTTTTTTATCATCACGAAAATCGAGCGATGATCGTGAAAGAAAATATCTAGTAGATTTTTCATCGTAAAACGATGATTCTCCATGTTTTCTATAGAACCGCAAAACCCTCTCTCGTCCCCCGCAGGAGGGGATCATTCATTTTTCATCGCCTTGAAATTCATAGTGCCCCAGTTTCATCCGCCCCTCGTTTGCCGAGCTTCACCCTGAGAATTTAAACGGGTTCCTTCCTCCTCTTTTCGTACGAATTCGTGAAGGCCCTTTTCATCGCATTGTTTTATTCCGTTTTTTTATTGCGATCATCCTCGTCTCCATCCCCTTCTTACATCTTCCTTTCCTCTTCTTTTTCTTCTTCTTCCATACAGGAAAATGAATGCTCATTTTATTTTGCCTCCTCCCTGTTTTCGATATTGAATTTTTCATATATTTGCAACGCTCTCTTATCCCTGAAAGAAGAAATATTTACAATACACTCGTATTTTTAAATTTCCTTTTTTTTTTTTTTTTTTGGTATCTAACGTCTTACTACTTCTCATTTCCGTTTTTATCATCCCAATTCTTTTTTAATGTTTCATGATTTTTTTTTTTTTTTTTTTTTTTTTTTTTGATATTTTATTCTACTTTGTTATTGCTACGAATGTTTTTCTCGTTCATCTACTGTTGTACTATTGAATTATTCTTTTTTCTTCGTCGGAGAATAACAATGTTTATTTTTTTTCTCTTTTGCAAGTACTCCTTATTCTTGTACTCTTTTAACGATGCAACATCTTTTGATCGATCCTTTGTACACTTTTCTTTTTCATTAACTGCATTAACTCTTCGGTACTGCTTAATCCAATACAATTCTTTTCCCCAGTATTTTTCTCCTCCTTTTACATCATTAAAATTTTTTCCTCTTGAAGTCTTTGCCCTTTTCCTCCATTATTCGAATTCCATCCTTCCTTAGAAGCTCGAATTCCATCTTTGTTGCAACTCTCTCCCACAATTTCTGTAGACTACGGGAAATCAAGTTGAAAATATTCGATACTCCAACATTATATATTCGATAACATTTTGTGATTCATACGATTTAAAATTTTCTTAGATCGAACGAATAAATAATCCATTTTTCCAAATCCAATGTTGCGACAAATTCTGATAAATTTAAAAAAAAAAACTTTTTTTATCGAGTAAAAAAATGAAATTAAATACATTTTTAATTTCATTTGTGTTAATCGAACAGTTGATTCTATTATTACACTCTTTACTTTCTATAAATAATATTTTTAAAACGTTTTAACCCAAGTTTTAGTGCGTGTAATGTTCGAAACAAGTCCAATACTGTTCCAATGTTATATTAAAAAAATAAAGAATCTTTGTCTCTCTCTCTCTCTCTAGAAGATCAGATACAAGATCGGGGATTTCCCTTAATAACAGACGACACGGATTTCCCTCGTAACTATGTTAATGGTGGGTGGAAAACAATGTAATTTCTTCAGAAGATGGATTCTTTCAGGGAGTTGACTCCCTCGAGTGTGTCTAAGTCATTGTGTTCCTCCCCATGGAAATGAAAGAATACATGAATAACAAATAGGTGTGGAAACGATGAAGGAAAGTGAACTAGAAACGTTTCGATTGTTCTAGAGAATTATTTCTCCTCCCCTAAACATTTCTTCGAATATAGGGAATATTATCTAGGGAATAAGCAAGCAATAAATAAATCTTGTACGATTATTGAAATTGCAATACAATATAATAAATATATGTAGAAACGCTGAAGGAAAGTGAATTAGGAACGTTTCGATTGTTTTAGAGAATTATTTCTCCTTCCCTAACATTTCTTCGAATTTAGGGAATATTTTTTTCGAAATCATCGACAAAGCAATAAATAAACAAATTGTCTTGTACGTTGAAATTGAAGTTGCAATACAATACACAAATAAGTGTAAAAATATTGAAGGAAAATGAATTAGAAACGTTTCGATTGTTCTAGGGAATTATTTCTCCTTCCCTAAACATTTCTTCGAATCTAGGGAATTTTTCGAAATCATCGACAAAGCAATAAATAAACAAATCGATCGTTGAAGTTGGAATACAACAACTGACCTGGAAAATTAATACAATAAGCATATTTGAAAGATTTATCGGGAATTTCGAATTTCTCTTTTTGTAAATAATCGGTTTGTCGCGTTTCAACATACCAATTTCCACTTTAACAGGATTTCCACAGTTTTATTTCTTTCGTTGAATTTAATTCGCTCGCATATTCGTTCGAACCCGTATTTACAGGTATTAAAAACTGCGTATCCTTATCAAGGAAAAAGAAATTTTATTCTCGAAGAACGGATAATACGTTCGCGCTGGAACAATGTCCAAAGTTTCATTATTCATGCCCCGTATTAAACTTTATCATCTTTTGTCAACGATATACTCACGTTCACTCGCGTAAAATAATATTTCTACAGAATTCGAGTTAAACAAATTAACATTATAATTAATTAAAATATTTATATTAATATTACATTTATGATAAAAAAAAAAAAGTCAATTATCAATTTTTACAATATTCGAAAAATAAAAATATAAAAAGAAGGTAATTTGTTCGTACGTAACTATCCATCGTAAAATAATTCCAAATTCTTCTTTATAAATAATCATCTTACATCGTTCGTTTCATCATGGAAAAATACACGCCTCGATGAACACGCGAAAAATTGTTCCATCCTAACCAAAGAAATCGAATAAAATTTCTCGAATAAAACTTTCTTCACTCAACAATGGTACCAACACGAACAAAATCTCTCCCTCCCTGCCTCTCCCCTCCCCTCTTCGATCGCGAAAAAATACGCACAATACGTAAAATATTCGCTTCCGACCATCGTTTCGCGATCGTGGAAGTTTCTCTCCTGGGAGAGAGGGGGGGGACGTCGTTTATTCTTCTACGAGATTCCGGTTCGCTTTCGGTTTTTTTCCTTCGTCGAGTGGCACCACCGAAGTCCGAGCTGCCATTAGAGCGACCGGCCACGCTCGTAATTGAATTTGCAAGTTTCTCAAGGGACAGAACGATCTCATCATCGTCTTCCGTTTCGCCTTCGTCGTTCGCTCTTTTCTTCGTAGAGGAAAATTCGATACTTGGAAAAATTTCTATCTTCCTCCCTGTGGTGCAACTGGTTGGAAAACATTGGACCTTAGATTCGAGTCGATTCGAGTCAATTCGTGATTGGATTTCTTTGATTTCGTTCGTTATTTTCTTTTTCATTTAAACCGCGCGTGAGAGGTTATGCGGAGTTTTTAAAAAAGTTTAAAGTCTCAAGAGTGATATTGTTCTTGTTAGTTTGCACGAATTGCGTTATCTTTTCTAAGATACCAAGTAATAATTGTAATATATCTGTAAATAATTTATGATATTTTTATTCTTATTTCATGTAATAAGGAATCGCATAAAAATGTATAAATATTGTACGTAATGTTTATTCTTCGAACCGATCGTAGATTTGATATCCACGTCACGTATCTTTTATTTCCCTTCTTTGTCGTTGTAATCCCTCAGAGGATTAAATTATTGAAAATTGTGATTGCCGTATGATATAGTAAAAAAATGTATTCTTTTTTTAGTTAAGAGAGGGATTTTTATACAAATATATATGAAAAAAATTTTGAAGAATAGGAATCTTAAAATTTTATATTTCTTTATTCTATTTCATTTTTCTGTTGCACTTATTATTCTGAAATATCGACCGTTTTTTTTTTTTTTTATTTTTATTCGTGGAATAACTGAAACAGTGAGTAATCGTATTAGACACGGTCCGATAAAATTTTTCTTTTCTTCTCATTTTTGATTCTTTATTTCATAATTTTTTTCCCTTTTTATTTGTTTTTTTTCTTTTCGTCTTTATATTTCGTCATTTTATCACTCATTTTACTTTGATGAAATTTTATTCAAAATTAGTTCACTTTTTTTAATATTTCAATTTTTTTTTGAAATATTGCTATATACTATTGTATACATTTTTTAAAATTGGAACTATTTTATTTAAATATTCTAAAAATATCCTGCATATTACTTTATCTGCATATGTACGTATGAAACACTTAACCATATAAATAAAAATATAATACGAGGTAAAAATATGAAATTCTGTTTCAAAAAAAGTAAAAAATAAATTTTATCGATATAATATATATATATAAATATTAATTAGAGATATATAATAAATAATTAATACATTTTTATGTCTCAGGTTTTGAAAAATTTTAGAGTCATAATTAATGCGTATTTTATAACACTTAAATTTTCCGCGCAGTCTTGAGGAAACAAGAATTCTTGTTGCAGCCAATTAGAAAACGCTAGACAAACCAACCAATTAAAAAATGCCATTAGGTAAGCGTTGCGTCATTCATTTGACGAAAATTATCGTGACGGGATGTGTTATCGACTTGAGACGCTTTTAATTACGCAGTAAGTAATTTTTTCTGTTCTATTATTAAATTTATAAATTATTTTTAACCATATTTATTTAATTATTCATTAAATATTGTGATAATAAAATCAATTAGTTTTTTAAATTTCTTTAACCTTTTCCCTTTGATTTTTGTCTATTGAGGTTATCAATACAATTATTGCTTTATTTCAATTTAATTTAATTTTTATGTATTTATTTTATGATTTTAATTTTTATTTATATTTTATTTATGTGTTGTTTGATTGTTTTATGGAATGATTTCGAAAGAAATAATTTCTGTTATGTGCGTATCATAACGATTTATAATCAATTCGATGATTTTTTTACAAATCTGCTATCATTTTTTATCAAAGTTTTTTCTATCAAAGATAAACGTATTTAATTTTTATTTCTTAAAATTAAATTATTTATATACAATCATAAATATATAATATAATATATATTTAAATTTAAATACGTCTATTAAATACGTTAAATAGGTCTATCGTCTATGCTAAATTTATTATTTCTGTATTTGTTTTGCTCGAGTAACTTCTTATAACCTTCCCAAGTTACAATCGACTTATTATTACAGTCGAACAGTCTCCCCTCTCCAATTTGAAATTCGATACGATTATTATGGCTTGGAGCGACATTCTGCTATCGATATTCGTGGAGATGGAAGCGTTATTTTTCCGTGAGGTGTGTAATCGTTTTGCTGCGTAATATTTGTTGTATAATTATCTTTTATCTTTTATTTTTTAATTAATACGTATTATTTTATATTTTGACATAATTATTTAATAATTATACATAATTATACGTTCGTTTGAAAGTTCTGGTTTTCTTTTGTACAGATTATTAGCTGATTGCTGATGAATTTGAGTGCGGGAAAATTTTCATATATAGACGCCATGTGATATACTGTGTATATGTTCTTTATTTGTTGCGTAGTTTCTTTAATTCTTTAAAAGATACATAAAATTACAGTCAGTGATTATTCGTATTCATTGATAATTTTTTTTTTTTTTAATGTTTTGAGTATGTATAATTTAGTCAATATTTCTCTCAAGAGGTTAAGACAATCATTCATGCGAAGGTATCTATTTTTATACATTTTGTTTTAATTTATTTTACATTTTGTAGTTTTTTATAATATATTTTGTTTTGTTATAGACTTTTTCTTCCAGATCTTGACAACTGATAATTTTCACGATGCATTCACAACGCAGATTCTTCGTATCTAATGGTAAGTCGCATATATTTTTGTTCCTCCAATCACTCAATCATGTCGTAGGATGAAAAATCGACACGAGTGACTGGTTGTATATTATAGAATTTTGAACGAGCATAGGGATAATTAGTATTAGTTATACCAATGAGTAATAATATTTTACTTTTCTGTGTTTTATTTATTAGTTTAGATTAGATAGGTTAGGTTTTCTTGCACTTTGCGTTTTTTTTTAATATTAATGAACTTTCTAAACATTTTTAATGTTTTAATTATTTTATCTTTTATTTTATTTTATTTTATTTTATCTTTGGTCTAATTTGAAATATAAAGATGATAAATTTATTTCTATCGTAAAAGTTTATGAAATTTTATGTGCGTGAAAACAATTTACAATAGATAAATTTCGTAATCAAAGTTATTTAAAACATTGTTTTCTTGTTTTCAAAAATATACTTTGAAAACAAATATAAAGAAATCGGTTGAGATTATTTCTATTAATAATTTATTTAGGATGAATTATTTTATTTTGCATGCAATTTTACATTTAGTCTTTCTTAATTTTACATCTAGCTATTGTAAAAAAGTTTTTTTTTTCTTTTTTAAAATATAGTTTGAAATAAAATTAAACAATAAATCAAAAAATATTAGAGAGAAAATAATGCAGTATATTTTTTTAGCTCAGGATTTTCAGATTTAATTCCTTCCATATCCATTGTCCATAATCTCATTCACGTACTCAGATAGTGCTTGATTGAGAAAAAGGCGATGGGCATGATGACCTATGATGATAGTTTATAATCTTATAACAATTTCTCAGCGACTAACGATATATTAATGTATATATCATGCATGACGTATTACGTCTGTATATGTGTGTGTGTGTGTATGAGTGTGTGTGAAATTGCTGTGAAATTGCGTCGCTAGGACTGTCATTTCATTCACTATTATCAATTCCATAACAATTTGCAATCGCAATATTACATCTCCTATGAAATATTGCAAATTACAAATAACAATTTTATCAATCTCCAATTTAGTAATATTTCTTTACAAATTATCTTATTCTTTTAATCGCGAACGTACATAATTACAATTAAGATTTTTATTTTATCACTAGCCATCGTCGGTCGATTTCAGGAAAATGGTACGTAAATTTAGAGTGTAAAAGTAGTGTGTCAAGCTCGGATGTCGGAGGCGTTCCGGAACGTTTTCCCTAGTGTAGGCTTTTTGCACCCGGATATTATGTGCGAGAAGCGTGGAGAGTGTGTTGGTACGCTTGTTTTTTTTTTTGCCATCTTTTAAATATAGAGTTAGATAGAATAGATAGTGTATTTTCTGGTATGCTTGTCAATTATAAATAGAACTGAACAAATTGTCTCAAAAATGACACGTTTTCGCGTAACAATCGATTTTTGGAAAATATAATTTAAAAGATCGAGAATCAAATTGCATTGGAAAATATTATTATACGTAATTGTGATTTAGTCTCGTTTATCCTTCAAGATTCTACACACACGATAATCGTTGATACATTAGCTTCTATAATTTTTTTTTTTTTCTTTTTTCCTTGGAAGAAGGAAATTATGAGCGTAGATTTAAGTTTTAGTGGGCATTGCACCCGAAGAAAGAAGAGGTTATAAGAGGCCCGGCAAATTGCCATAGAAGAGAGCAATTACCAATAGCCTCTCATTTTTTTCCCTAAATCTGAAAAATGGGAAGTCATTTTTGTTATTACTTTATCATTATGCTCGTTCAATAGTATATTATAATATTGGTAATAATAGTAGCATATTTTCTGATTATGTGCAAATTAGTCTATCAAGTCATCATGTATAAATCGCTGTTGCGATAAAATGATAATAATTTTAAAAATATCGTAATTATTTTAATCGTAAATTAATATAAATTTCTTAGATTATTTCTATACAGAAAGGATATCGATTATTACGTAAGTACATGCATCATTTGAAATATTATTTTCAAATGAAAATTATAGACATGGAAATACTATTAATCCAATTATTTAATTTTCAACCACCCAACAACATTAATAGGTCACACTTCAGTTAAAATAACTGATTATTTTCAATAAAATCGATCGATATCGAAAATTTTAATTAAAATTTGGCCATTTGATCCGATAAATAGATCAAAAATTGATCGAATGACCGCGAGGTTTTTCCTCCCTCCGTCGTGAAATTTTGTTTATGCGAATCCCAAGCCGCGAGCAATTTCGAAAATTGGTCTGTGCTCTCGGTCAATTAACTTTCACTCTCGCGCGTGAAATCAGGAAACGCGTTGGGGATCGAAGTATCGAGGCAAGTTTGCGAAGGGGTAAATTGTGGTGGGAACATTGATCTTCCTTCATTTTCAAATTTATATAAATTTTATTCTAATACACGATGTAGAAATTATATTTCATCGTTGGAATTTTCAATAAGTATTTTTCTCCACTTTTATTTCGTTTCGAAATTACCAAAGCTATCGTTAATTCGTGTGATCCATTAATTTACCCCTAGAATTTATCCTTGGAGAAATTTAAAGAAATTTCGTTTGAAGATCTATCGTTAATTCATGTGAGTAAATTTATCCTCGAAGTTTAATCTTTAGAAATTTAAAGAGACTTTTAATTTTTAATCAATATTTTAGTAGCTTCTCTTTTCATTGCAAATTTTAGAGAATTTGCAAGGAGTAAATATTGCAGAATTTTTATCAAACCTTTCCTTTTGGTGGTGGAAACTGCCAACGTCACGAATTTCACCTCTTTTCACCTTTTCAGTGTTTCTAGTTAACTGTCGTTACTTTGACCTCGAGCTTCTAGCAGCTATCAGAATTGAATAATTTGGTGTTCAAAGGGTATTGGACATAGCCTTGAGAAGACGCTTCCTCCTCTTAATATAGCTGGATGTCACGTTCCAGACACTCCTTTGATTGTATACCCTGTCTCGGTTTCGATACACTTGCAGTATCCTATGAAATTTGAGTTTAGGGATTAAATTTTCTCTAGAGAAATTTTCTTCCAGGTATAGGAATATATTAGAAATTGTATCTCTTTTCTACATAATATTCCTAGTCATGGATACTTTTCTTCTGGATAAATTTTTTTTTTTTTTTGAACTTGTATCATGATATTTTGTATAGCACATTTTAGTTTCATATTAAAGTAAATAGTTTAGATTTGTTTGATTTTGTTGCAGGTAAATTATTTCTTATAAAATCAATTCTAAGGATCTCTATATTCTTAGCTATAGATCAATTAGTTTTTTTTTTCTTCTTTTTTTTTTTAAACCTGTATCATGATTTTGTATAGCACATTTTAGTTTCATATTAAAGTAAATAGTTTAGATTTATTTGATTTTGTTGAATTATTTCTTATAAAATCAATTCTAGGGATCCCTATGTTTTTAATTGTAAATCAATTATTAATTTTCTTTTCTTCTTTTTTTTTTAAATCTGTATAATCTGATATTTTGTATAGAACATTTTAGTTTCAGTTACTAAATTGTTTAGATTTGTTTGATTTGTTGCAGATAAATTATTTCTTATAAAATCAATTCTAGGGATCCCTATGTTCTTAGATCAATTATCACTTTTCAATTTTATCTAATTTTTCTCACACTAATAAGATAGATTGTATACGTATATATTAATAAATCTTTTCTATTGACAAACCAGGCTAATTAAAAAGAAGAATCATTCTTGATGATCTGAAGATTGATTCTAAAGATTGATTAAAAATTTTATTTTTAAAAAGCTTTCGACATTTTCTTCACCCTTTATCAGAGATGATTGAAGATGATTTCTCTTTCCATCGAACAGAAGTTTCAGACTGGTCTTTTAAACTTCTGATCTTATTCAATCTTCCTTCCAAGGGAGGATCCTTACGATACAGTTTATTATTTTCCTACCTAATTAACTGCGCTGTTTATTTGAGAAGATAATGAAAGATTCGCGATAAGGATAACCTTCCTGTTAATTAATCTGTTAAATTGAGAAACATGTTCCCAACCAAGAAAATTAAATATCGTTTTTCCAATTTTCATTTAAAAGGAGAAAAGAAATTAATTTTTTCGAAATTAATAAATTTTACATTATCGAAGTGATTAATAATACCATTTTAATAGCAATCGTAAAACGTTGAATCGTCTCTTTCGATATTCAACCAAGGACTCGAATAAAATTTAATTTCCCTCCCTAAATTAATCCTACCTAAAAAAATCATATAAATACTTTCTTCATCGAATTACTTATCACCACTGAATAAATCTATCGAAATCATTAAATCATTCATCAACGAATATTGTCGAAATTACTCACCAATTACAATCATTATATTTCCATCTCGAATTCACTAACAAGTTTCGTTTTAATCAAAAGATCGAGACCTCGAATTCGATCCCTTAATTAAATCAAAATCACTTTCTTTCCAACCACTTTAAATACAATTTTCCTAGACCTCTCCTCCATTACTCTCCAACGAAACGAGTAAGCAGCACGCTCCTCGAATTCTTCGAGAAACGATCGGATTAAATTGTATATTTTCCGTGAATCGTATTCGTGAATGGAGGGAAAAAAGAAAAAATGAAAAAGAAAAAGTTAAAAGAAAAAACAAATTTGACGATTGGAAAATACATACATACATATATATATATATATATCGAACAGACAATTTATCGATAGAGCTCTCGAGGTGTGCATTCCGTGCTTTCAGTGTAATAAAAGCTAAATAAATTGGCTGAGGAAGCATCGGGGGTAAGGCAACAAGGGGACTTGATGGATGAAGACACCGGGGCTGGAAGAAAATCCAATAACAACGAACCGTTTCCACGAGATTTCCGAGTAAGGGACTCTCTTCGTACGGGGTTTACGCTTTCGCGCCACATCGATCTGTTTTTCTTATCTCTTATCAGTGGCCGCATATGTTCGCCGCGCCGATCGTGTATCTAGGTGAAAATTCTCGAATAATTCCACGCTTGGTTTTTTTCCCTTTTCTTAAAAAAAAATTCGTTTTTACCGTGTGACCGTGTTCCAAGTATACGTACTCTTCAATTATTCTTTATTTTCCGAAATCTAATTAAAAAAATTTTTTTCCAAATAAACTACAATTTTATTAGCTTTTTTTCGACCTTGAATATCTTGAATTTTTGTCCTATGAATCTTTTGTTCTTTTAATGATGATTATGAATTTAATTTTTATTTTTTTTTTTTTTTTAAGTTTTATTTTATGCAATTATAATTGAGTTAAATTGAGAGATTATTTTTGATGTATTTGGTATTTTCTGTTAATGATAAATTGGTAAAAGAGTATAAAAATTAAATTTAAAAATAAAGCGTAGAGGTGTAGGGAAAAAATGTTGAAAATTTAAAATGCGAAGGAAAGATGTGACGAATGAAAATGTTTAGGAAATATTTAAAGTTTTTTGGGGGGAAAATAATGAGATTTTGAAATTAGTTTAAAATAATACGAAAATATATCGAAATTTCGATGTGTCGAAAAGCTAGAGAAAGAGAGAAAGAGAAAGGAGAAAGTGTTCGAGAAGGTTAGAAAAATTATGGAGATATTGGAACATTAAAAAAATATCAAGAAAACTGGAAATGTTAAATATTTTCAAGTGTTTTAAAAAAAATATTTGATGCATTGAAAAGTTGGAGCGATATTGGAAAAATTGAAAATGTCGAAATATTTAAAAAAATATCGGAAGAAAATCGAAAGTGCTGTGATCCGAGGTATCCTGAAAAATTGTGAATAAAAATCACGAGATATTTGAAATATTTGACCAAAAATATTGCGAATTAGAACGGAAGAAAGTCGAATTATTATTTTTCGCGAGATGTGAAAATAGAAATTAATATATCAAAAACTTGGGAATGTAAAAATTTGATTAAAAAAAAATCGAAATGTCAGAAATAATAACGTAGATTGGGATAAAAGGAGAGGAAAAAAGGAAATATTCTCGATTCTCGAGACGATGAAAGTCAAAGCAATTTTCCTCTTTAATATGACTGACTCTTTCCGACAAAGGATAGGGAATTAATCGAGATCTGCATACGTTGTGAGAACAATATAAGAGCTAATTGGATGTCAAATTTTATATTCGATTAATTTGAAAACCGTAACGATGCTTCAGTTTTACTCTATAATTTCTATTAAATTTTTATAATAAATAATTTAAATATTTAAACATCGAAAACAAAAAATGGGATTTTCAATTTAAAAAATTCAATTTCTTCTATTCCCTATTCTATACTTAATACTCTGTTCTACTTTTTTAAAATTAAAAGCAAGGATCAGTTTAAAGGCTTCAATTCGTTCCAACCATATCTATTCTAATTTCTAAAAAAATAAAGGCAAGAATCGTCCAAGAATTTTCTCTAAGAATCTTCAATTCGAAGCTGAAACCAAGAATTCTCAATCTTTATTAAACTTTCCTTTGTAAACTTCAATTTCTTAGACCGGATTTTCTTTTAAAAAGTTTCTTCGATTCCCTATTCTAATATCCAATACTCTGTTTTAATTTCTAAAAATTAAAGAATCAGTCCGCTTTAAAATCTTCAATTCGTTCCAACCATATCTATTCCAATTTCTAAAAAAATAAAAGCAAGAATCGTCCAAGAATTTTCTCTAAGAATCTTCAATTCGAAGAAACCAAGAATTCTCAATCTTTATACTTTCCTTTGTGAACTTTAATTTCTTCACTAGATATATCCCTAGATTAATGTTTCCTCCACAACATTCAATTCCCTATATCACGTCTTAGCGTTCGATTTTAACCTTTAATTCTTCGATCAGATATAAGCTTAAATTTGAATCCACTCTGAATCCATCGACGAAATCTCGTTAGCCATTCAAAACGACACAATGTGCCCGTTTGTCCGAATATTAATCCCTGATTCACTTGAACTCGGAATTACGCACAAGTCGCATATGTATATTCATCGAATGGCCGTTGCGTATCGATCGTTATAATTTCGATGATAATAATTCTCGCGATCGTTACGCGCTGCCAACTTAGTAGCTTGTTACCTCGGTGCATTGTTGTCTAGGGGATTTTCCCGTGAATTGAAAATGGAGAATCGCCGTCGACTTGGAGCGTTCTCGATAATTAGAGGCTTTGCATCTATCGTTCCATCGCTCTGATTTCTTGAACGTTGATCGATTCTATACATTAATACGTTGTTGCTGGTGCATTTATGTTTTTTCGATTTCCATTAACTTCCTAACCTCGATTACGGTTACTATAATTCGCGAATTAGAGTTTGAAGAGGTTAGATTTGGAAGAGGTTAGGTTTGGAAGAGGTTAGGTTAGGTTAGGTTGTTTCTTTCAGTAATTTATTTAGATTGAATTGGATTTCGATTAAATAGATTAGAAACATGTTAAATGTACGATATTGGGGGGATGATAGTTTTCGTGAAACTATGAATGAAGGTTAAATAATTGAATCGATATTATTGACGAATCTCAAGTTATAAATTATCGTTATAGATCGTAAATTTAGATTTTTAGATACTGAAATTGAAACTAAAGTAAAGATACAATTTCACTATTTAAATATCATAAATATCATATACTTCGCTTTGAAAGTTTTTTTATCTTTTTGCGTGTAGCGTGTATTCGAGAGATAGATTTAAATTTCTCATAAAACGTATAAATTTCCACAGTTATCAGTCTCGATAAATTTTATATGAAGATACAACAGCAATAAATCTAGTAATAAAATCAAACGTATTGTACGAGTAATTTTTATTCATTATATCATAGTGAGATTCTATTACTATTGTATAAAATTCAAAAATTCTCAAATCATTAATATTTGAACTGTGGATTTTTATACAATTTTTTTTTTTAATATATATATATATATATAAAATTTTTAACAATGGAGTGTAAATAAAGATTCGCTTTTTATTCTTCAAATACAATATTGCCGTGTGTACTCTGTAAATTTTCGTACGTTTAAATTCTACACAAATATGTGCAGTTGGCAAATTCTCGTAAAAGAGGATCCTTTCTCTCGATCGATAAGGATCCATAGGTTTCATAAAAATTTCCTCCGCGCGAGGAAAAAAAGGAAAAAGAAAAAAGAATATCGGGTCGATTTAATTCAGAGCGGATCAAATTAGATATACACAGATTAAGTTAGAGTCAAGTTAAATTGGTTGAAAATAAAATTAGAACGAGATTAAAAATAAATTTCATCCCCTGGTGGTTTATCCTCTAACGCCTCAGGATGTTTATTATTTTCATAAATCATTTTTCCAGGTCAGTGGGGACGGATAGGTAGAGATCAGGGTGAACGTACTCTCGAAATTCCCTAGTATCGGGCTCCATTCAACCAAGCTCTATTATTAACACCGGACCTTCATGGTGTGTCGTGATACGGCCGCGTGTTCTCGCTCGTATCACGATCTCACGCGCATCGATTCTAGCGTTTCGATTAATAATCGCGACAAGCGGCTCGTTCCAGTTTCCTGGAACAGGTTAGCCCGATTCGAAATTTCCCAGATCCTAGATTTCCTAGAGTTGCACAATTTTCACCAGAAATTCCACTCGACGAATCTCAAAATGAAACGATAGATTTTCGTTGGAATAAAGCATTTGTTGAGATGATTTTGGCGTTAATATTCGCTATTCGAATTTTTTAGAACAGGTTGGACCGATTCAAAATTCCCTAGATCATTTTTAGCCGAAATTGCACTCGACGAAAATGGAATCAACTATTGACACGATTGCATCGTTTCGATTAATATTCGCGAGATTGGCGCTCGTTCAAATTTCCTAGAACAGGTTGAACCGATTCGAAATTCCCTAGATCGTGTGATTTTTAGCTGAAAGTGCACGCAACGAAAATGAGACGAATCAACTATTGACACGATTGCATCGTTTCGATTAATATTCGCGAGATTGGCGCTCGTTCAAATTTCCTAGAACAGGTTGAACCGATTCGAAATTCCCTAGATCGTGTGATTTTTAGCTGAAAGTGCACGCAACGAAAATGAGACGAATCAACTATTGACACGATTGCATCGTTTCGATTAATATTCGCGATATTGGCGCTCGTTCAAATTTCCTAGAACAGGTTGGACCGATTCGAAATTCCCTAGATCGCGCGATTTTTAACGGAAATCGCACTCGATGATTGTCAAAGCGAAACGATTTTTGTTGAAAACAAAAATTTCGATGATTAACGCTCATATGAATTTTCTAGAACAGGTTGCTTTATCGAAATTCTCTAAGTGCGATTTTATAGTAGAAATCTCGAACGAAACTCGACGATTCTCGAAGTGAAACGATGTTCGTTGGCAATTGACACGATTGCGGCGTTTCGGTTAATATTTGCGACTAGCGCTCGTTCCTGAAACAGGTTGGGTTATCGAAATTCCCTAGGTCACGGGGATTTTTAACGGAAATTGCACTCGACGAATCTCAAAGCGAAACGATTTTCATTAGAACAAAGCAGCTGTTGACACAGTTGCGAGGTTTCGGTTAATATTCTCGGCCAGCGGCTCGTTCGAATTTCCTGGAACAGGTTCGGTTATCGAAATTCCCTAGGTCGCGGGGATTTTTAACGGAAATTGCACTCGACGAATCACTCCGCCCAAAGTGGAACGATCTTCGTTGAAACGGAAAAACTATTGACGACGCGATTACTGCGAAAAGTTACTTTACTGCTCGAGACTTAAGGATTAATTTATCGTTGGCGTGCATCGAAATTTCCAAGTCGTTAAAAACTCGTTTCGAAAAAAAACTCGACAATCTTAAGAAATCCACTCTTGCCCAGCCTTTGGTCAACCCTTTCTTAGCCAATGAAACCTTGTCTCTCCACTCTAAATTTTTCTTTCGATAAATATACATATCAACAGATAGATAGATAGAATATCGTTTCTGGTTTCGATACTGGTTTAATTTCTTCTTCAGCTAATTTGAAATGATTTCACGCACGAAGTAACGTATAAAATTTTTATATTTTAATATTTCATGTATCTTTACGTATAAAAGAAAAAAATTGTCGTTTTGTGCGATATTTTGATAATAAAGCAATTTTACCAAGATGCATTCTCAATTCGTCAGGGCAGCCTTACAATAATATGCTCTCACATTCACCGTCTTGTTCTTATTTTTCATCTTCTTCCTATTTTCGTTCGAATAGAAGCGATTTCGTTATCCAATAACGTTATTCAATATCTTATCTTCGCTCGAACTAATCTCATTATTCCATCCTTACAAAACTCAAAAACTTCGAAAATAATATTTCTATTGCCTCACGACCGTGTAAAACTCGAATTAAGATGCAATTTGAGATAATCAATTTAATATGAGATAAAAAAAATCTACCCATTCAAATTATATTATTCTACACTCTATATTGAGTTGTTTGGAAAATAATTTCCTTTCTTTTTTTTTTCACGACAATGAAAATCATTAAATAAATCAAAATAACGAAAAATCGAATTCGACAAATTCAATCTCGTGGCAATTTCTCGAATTGTTGTTCGTCGATTCGCTTCGATCGGTTTGTTTTATCTTCGTCAGCTTCGACCATCTTCCAAAACGTGGCTCATCTTCAACATCGAAACCAAATTTTAAAAAATCAGCATTTTTACCCGAACAATAATCTTACCTTCTCGATAATAATAAAAAAAAAAGCAAAATATACCGAAAATGCTCCTTTCGACCTAACATCTTTGTCATCACACAGAATTTTTCCTTACGAATAAAACGCCAACTCTCAATCATATAAAAATAACGACACGATTTAATTGGCTGGACAAACAACGTTCGACACTCGTGCGAGAAAATTGAGATTAAAAGAATTATTAGAAGAAATCTATTCTATGAATGAATTCTATTCCATTCTATTCCAAAAAAAAAAAGGAAAAATTCAAAATAAATATTGTCGCCACATTCTAATTAATTTTAATCGAGAGCGGGAGGATACAAAGATATCTGGTCACTCACGTGTTCCATCATGGCCGGGTAGTACGAAGGGTAGAGGACGAAGGCTCCGATCAGGTGCGCCACGGAGAAAACTAGGCCGGCGATGCACGCGTGGCGCAGCCTTATAGGGAGTAGGGCGTACGCCATGTAAATGAAGAAGCACACGGCCCACGCCGCGGCCAACGGGCCCCCGCTACGATGCTCCTTCGACCCGAGCGCCAGGTGCACGTTAAGCGACACTTGGAGCGCGAGCAACGTGACCAGAACGATCCCGCTCACTCCCGCTAACCAGATCTCGTTCATCCCTGGCCTGGATATAGCCGCGACCAGTGCTGCAATAGAAGAGAAACAGGACGCTCGAAAAAGTTACTAGACGTTTTCCCCCGAGTGCTGGGGGAAAAGTTGGGACTTTTTTTTTTTTTTCACCGTGCGAAGGAGCTTGGTGGGAGGCTTTGGATCAAGTTGGATGCGAAGATTTTGTATGGATTTTACATGAGAGGAAAGATGAAGGAGCTTGGTGGGAGGCTTTGGATCGAAGTTGGATGCGAAGATTTTGTATGGATTTTACATGAAAGGAAAGATGAAGGAGCTTGGTGGAAGGCTTTGGATCGAAGTTGGATGCGAAGATTTTGTATGGATTTTATATGAGAAGAAAAATGAAGGAGATTGGTGGAAGGCTTTGGATGCGAAGATTTTGTATGGATTTTACATGAGAGGAAAGGTGAAGGAGCTTGGTGGAAGGCTTTGGATGCGAAGATTTTGTATGGATTTTATATGAGAGGAAAGATGAAGGAGCTTGGTGGGAGGCTTTGGATGCGAAGATTTTGTATGGATTTTATATGAGAAGAAAAATGAAGGAGATTGGTGAAAGGCTTTGGATGCGAAGATTTTGTATGGATTTTATATAAGAGGGAGAGAGGAGTGAATAGGGATTTTTGTTCATTAAGAGAGGAAAGTTGTTAGTTTGTTTCTCTGGTAGATATTTAAAAAATATATTTTATTGTATTATTGTATTTTATTTGTACTTTGTAATTTATTTTATTATTGTAGTTTATTGTATTATTGTTTTTCTGAATTGGAAACGGAAAAATGGATGGATACGTAGATTTAGTTGACTTAGGAATTAAGATTTTTGTTTTTATTGTTTATTAGACAAAATTTTGGGGATTCCATTCCCTCGTCAATTTCTCATTGTTATTTATTTATACTACGTATATTTCAAACGAAAATATATATATATATATATATATATATATTCAGAAAAATTAAATTGAGCTCTTATAAACGAGTCATCACTCGATGAGAAGAATGATTGATAAAAATCTTAAATATTTAACCCCTTTCTAGAAACGTTATCGTTATTCGTGTCTAATGTTACGTTACGACGAACCAACCTCTTTCTCGCATACGTATTTATAAAAAATTGCTCTCAAGTTGGTCGAAAAGTTTTAACTGGGATGATGAAATTATCGTTGCTCGTTTCGCATTGAAATTCGTTCTTCCACGTGGAAACACGTTAGAAAC
>NW_006263620.1:231241-233956 GCF_000469605.1 Apis dorsata | reverse complement strand
AAAAAAAAAAAAAAAAAAAGAAAAACATTATCATCGAGCATCAGCACAGTTCGAAAAAGCGAGGCGTCGACCTGACACCTTTTGATCACCGTGCCTCGACTATCGATAAGGGGATGGCATTTCGATATTTCCCCCTCTCCCTCCCCTTTCTCGCGATATCGTACGCGTATCGAACGCAGAATTTTTTTTTTTATTCGAGATTTTAATTAACGGCGGAAGTGGGTCAAACCGAAACGAAAGTAAAAAAAAAAGCGATTCGCTCGTCCCTAAGATAATTAAAATCGGATCTTTTTCGTCTCGTGTGTAAAAAAAAAATAATCCGAAAAATTTGGCGATATCAATTAGCGGAGGATAACGAGCGATCGACGAACGTGCGATCACAGGGCGAAGAATTTTCAGAATTGTAAGTTTCGATGTATTATTCGAAATGTAATAGGTTAGGTTAGGTTGGGTTATCCGCGAAATATAATCGATAAATTTCGATCGTTCCAACGGAGAAGAATTTTTCGAGTGAAAAGTTGAATTTCTCATCGTTTATTAATTAGCAAAAGTGAATCTTCTCGTCTCTTCTCGTCGATTTCGTTTGCTTATTCATCGTTATCTACACTTCAATTGAAAACTGAATGACTTTTGAATATTTTAATCCCAAAACAGGAGTGAGATCTAATAATATTCCTCGAAGAAGTACATCTACTCATAGAATTGGTTTATGAACTTGGAATAAATTTTAATGATTCTAATTATTCTCTTAACCAATCCGAATTCTATTTTATTCTAACTAATCTGACCAGTATAGCAGGTCTTGATTATTCCAATTATTATATCCAATCGTTTTCTGTGAAAATGCGAATTAAGGGGTTGGAGAACGCGGTTTCGAAGGACGAGTCGAGACCAGTGTTATATCTCTGTCAATGTTGGAAAAGTAATTAAAAATTTCAATAATACTCGAGTAACAGTTATTCGTAATATTTATTATAGTACGATTTCGATTATTGTGTTTTGAACGATTTGAAATTATCGAGGTAATTATTATTAATTATTATTATATATCTTCGATTTACCTTTGCACTCGTATGTCATCGTATAATCGCCATCCTTTTATCATTATATATTTGTGTACAATGATAAAAGGATGGCGATTGTGTATTACCTTTTAGTATTACATTCTTTTCTTTTAATTTTTGTTTAAATGCGTGTGTATATAAAGTAAAATGAATAAATAAAAGATAATAAATAATTTTCCTCTTTTGTTCTGGATTACGACTGTTTTGAACGATATCGTATGATGCAAAATTATAAAATGTAATTTTTTTCAACATTGCTTGTATCATTTTCACTTTCTTGCTTGTCTTTCTTTATTTTTATATATATATATTATGATTATTGTAACACAAGATTGTGTTTTCGAGAGGAATATTCCTGTGTGTTCCTTCCAATTTGAAAATTAGTTTCATTTATTTTTAAAAAATTTCGAAAAATCAAAATATATATACACACACATTATATAGATTTTCATTGACCAATTGATTGCAATATAAAATTTATGTATTTTTCAAATATTTTCTACCAGAACAACAAGTTAATTTGTAATACATATCCAAATAAAAAATATTTTTATTTTGAATATGAAAAATAATTCCTAGTAGTCCATTGGATTCTTCTTAAATACGAGTGCAAAGGATTAAATATCAAATCAGCGAGACTTCTTTCCAATATCGTTGAACCCCTTTGCTCTGTCTACTCCTGCACAGATACAGGCTTTTATCTCGCTTGTGTCTCGTAAGATCTTGTCCTGAGATTATATACTTACCGGCGTAGATCGCGACACAGGTGACCAACGTTATCGCTAGAAATAAGTTCTCCGGTCTTTCCAAAGTATCGAGGAATTGTTGATTGCCATCCAGAAACAGTTTGAGGAGCAGCAGCACGCCTAGAGCGAGAGCCAGTCCCGCCAATAGGCCAAGAACGTGCGTCATGTTGCTTTGGTTCATTCGTAGGAAGTATCGTTGGTAAAGCATCTCCACCTAGATAAATATTTAAAAGAAGTGAACAGAATTTTTCTCAAATCCATCTCTATGGTTAAGAATCGGATCGTTGAATTAGCATTTAGATTAAAAAAATTTTGTTTATTCCAATGAAAATCCACTGAATTTAATTGATTAACTGGTTCGATCTTTTACACATAATTGGCGTGATTTTAATTTGGTTTAATCGTGGGGATATTTTTCTGTACTCCTGGATGTTTCTAACCGGATGGTTAATTTGTTGAAAGAGTAATTAAAAATTAAAAAATTACTAAAATGCTGGAATAATTTATTCGTAGCGTATATTACGTGTTACAATCTCGTTTGGTATTGTATAATTGTATTATTATTATATAGTTTATTCAAATTTTGCCCATTACTGTTTCTAAGGTGTGTTTTTAAGATGATTTCACGAGAATCTGTTGATTTTAATTGGTGGAAAACTGGCAAAATTATCGCGAGTACTCGTACACCTTTTTCCTCCTTTTCGAACCTGCAAGGGGTTAAGAGCAGGATGAAGTTTCTTATTAGAGATAATCGATTCCCTCCAGAATCGTAGAGATTTGGGGAGAATTTAATAATCGTTAAAGAATAAAGTTGCTTCGATAATTTATCGTGTTGAGATTGTACAAAGAGTGGATCAACTGTGACTAGCTACGATAGAGGAATATTATTCCAGCATTTTTATCGA
>NW_006263620.1:225992-230950 GCF_000469605.1 Apis dorsata | reverse complement strand
AAAAAAAAAAAAAAAAAGTAAAATAACATTTGTTCGTATCTGTTACAGTTGGTGCTACGATTGTTCGATTGTTTTGAACATTGAATTGTCGAAGTGACTTTATTCTTAACTTGAACCGTTAAATTTCGTCCATGAATGGTTGCGTAAAATTACTAGGAGAATAATTACTAGGATCGACGATCCGGCAATGGATGCATTGCTGGTCTAGGAAATTAGGAAACTTTCCAAGTTTTTGAGGGCAATCTTCGAATTGACATGCAAGAACTTTGTCGATTATCACAAATCATTATTTGGCCTAACGTTTATTTTATTTTATTGCATCTTGAGCGATATATATTGAAAATTATAAATATTACTGATTTCTCATCGATTCCCTAGAATATGTAACGAACCAACGATTTCATCAAAAACAAAAAAATCAAAGAATTAAAATATATACAATATTCTATATTTTTATTATAAATTCGTCAAAGATCCAGTTTGCAAAATTATTATTTCGAATTCGAAATCTAAAATAACGTAACGATATATTTATGCGAGTATGTAAATTCAATAAAAATCTAGTTCGAGATATCGAAGAACGTGTTACGAATCTTGTTATTTCGAAAGCATCATAGTTCCAATTATTGTCGCTAGACGGCGGTACCAACGCTTGAACAAACAATTCACCGGAGAAACGAAGGAAGCGAAAAGACGAGGAGAAATGGTGGTACGAACTCGTCTCCCTGAACTAAAGGGTAACCGTGTTCACCAGAGTGAAAGTGGCGCGCTCGTTTCGTTGAGAGTAATTCAGTGACGGCAATGTCTCGGTTCAACCCCTTCGAGACGCCTCGCGATATTGGGTCGCCTTACGCTGACAGACAAATCGCGCACAAAGCAAGGTCGGGTTGGAATAACAAATGCCGCGTGAAAAAGAAAATATTGGAGACGTTGTTTTATTTAGAGATTTATACGCGCCCTGTTGAGCGTGCAAAGAATATGGATGCAATCAAAATGCATATAGCGTCATTTAAATTTCTTTTGAAACGTTGCCACATATATATATATATGTATATGTTTTGTGTATTTCCTTATATATTATATTCTAATTTTTATTGTAATTTTTTTTTTGTAATTAGGTTTGAATGTTATTAAATATTTAAAAGAATATCGTGAATAGTTAACGCAGAGATGGATCGTTTGATCTTAGAGTCCCTAGGATAAATAAAAATAGAAATAAAGTTACTAGAGTCCTATTGATATTTCTAGAATGCAAGATATTAAATATATTCAAATTGAGTTTCTTTTTAATATGTTGTCATACAATAAATATGTATCTTACATATATTCTATATTAATTTTTATTGCAATTTTTGTATTAGGTTTGAATGTTATTAAATATTTAAAAGAATATCGTGAATAGTTAACGCAGAGATGGATTGTTTATTCTTAGAGTCCCTAGGATAAATAAAATTATTAGGGTCCTATTGATATTTCTAGAATTCAAGATATTAAATATATTCAAATTGAATTTCTTTTTAATATATTGTCATACAACAAATATGTATCTTACATATATTCTATACTAATTTTTAATGCAATTTCTGTATTAGATTTGAATATCCTTAAATTTTTAAAAAAATCTTGATAGTTAATATAGAGATGAATTATCGATTTTTAGGATCTTATGGATCTTTCTAAAAAAGGATCTTTAAGATTTTAGATATACTCAAATTAAATTAGATAATTTAATAAATGTTCTATGGATATATTAATTCTTAACTCTTCCCTAAAATCTATCTAGATTTTTTTTAAATTCATAATAAAATATTTAAAATTAATAAAAGAAGAAAATAAAAATTTTTACACGTACAATAAACTAAATTCATCTTTCGAATATTATAAACAATTTAAATTTAAAAATATCTAATCCTAAAATAACTATATCCGTAACAATTCGTATTCATTATCAAGAATTTCTACGTTTCTTCTCTCTCCATAAATAAAGTCAATTTCAAATCGACGTTCATCATTCGAATCAGAAGCATGTGTTAACATAGTTCGAGTATTTATTATTCGCGAGGGGAAAAGAAGAAAAGAAAAAAAGCTTACCAAAACTTATCGAAACTGAATAAACAAAAGAAAAAAAGAAAAAAGAAAAAGAAAAAGCGACCGATTCGAGACCCGATCATCGGAGGAATGTGGAGGGGGAAAAAAAATTGCTAACCATGGTTTAAATTTACTTGGAACCGTGCTCGAATTAGAGATCTCTAAAATTAAAGGAGGCAGGGAAGAGTGTGGAGTGCAGTGGGTAGGTTGAGTGGGTGACGTGCCGTTGAAAGCCGGAATAAATCACTGGATACGCCACAACCGTATTGTTGTTCCTTCTTTTTCATTTTCCCCCGTTTCATCTCTCCGCTTCATCCCTTAATCCCGCGGCATTGTTTATCTTTATTTTTTCTCTCTTTCTCTCTCTCTCTCTTCGTCTTCCCCCTCTCACCCTCTCTCTTTTTCTTTTTTCTCAACTTGAATATAATATCTGACAAGAGAATTTTAAAAACGGTTTTAATCAACTTTTACCGAAGTCAGTCGTCTTTTTTCTTTTCTCTCTCTCTCTTTTTGATATGTATGAAGGATAAAGAAGCGAGAAAAAGTGGATAACGAAAACTTTGCCTGTTTTCGCAAATATTGGCGATAGAAGTTAGTTTTCCCAAGTTGTCTAACTCTCTGAGGAGGGAAATATCTTGAGGGATGTTGGTCTTTGAAGAAAAAGAGAGCTCGGACGTTAATTAATATTCGAAACCGTTTTCCTTGCCGCAAAGCCTTTGGCTATTTCAACCAGGCTTGGCCAACTTATAATTATACGAAGACGGGACCGACGGCCTTTTTGAAACAGGATCGAGTTTGAACAGGAATTGAATCGAAAAGTGGCAATGTATTTGGAGGAAAGATAAAGATTTTAAAGATGTTGATCATCGTGACAGGTTTTTTCGATCGATCTTAAAAACTTAATCCTTCGTGCTCCACGTCTTTTTCGAACCAACAACACGATTTCTCGCTCAATGAATTTCTTAAAACGAGTTAATTTAAAACGATTTCACGTTCGAATTGATGTACTTTTGTATTTTAATATTTTGTAATGAAAGTATCTTATAATGAAAGATTTGTCGAGTATTAAAGTTTAGATTGTCGTTTTGCGCGATATTTTAATAATAAAGCAATTACCAAGATGCATCGCAAACCTTACAATCCCAATAATTCTATTTTATTTCTCTTTATCGTCTCTTAACGAATGGAAATAATTTCGTTATTTAATAAGGAAAAACTCGTCTTGAACTAATATTCCAATAATGTATCTTCTACATTCTTCTATTATTCTTATTTTCCACCTTCTCTTATTTATTCGCGTCTCTTTCGTCAATTTCTTAATGGGAATAATTTCGTTATTTAATAACGAAAAATTCGTCTTGAACTAATATTCCAATAATCTCACATTCACTGTCTATTATTCTTATTTTTCATCTTCTTTTATTTACTCACGTCTCTATTTTCCTTCTCTCTTTCGTCAATTTCTTAATGGGAACAATTTCGTTGTTTAATAATGAAAAACTCGTCTTGAACTAATATTCCAATAACATATCCTCACATTTTATTATTCTTATTTTTCACCTTCTCTTATTTATTCACGTCTCTATTTTCCTTCTCTCTTTCGTCAATTTCTTAATGGGAACAATTTCGTTGTTTAATAATGAAAAACTCATCTTGAACTAATATTCCAATAATATATCTTCTATATTCTTCTATTATTCTTATTTTTCACCTTCTCTTATTTATTCACGTCTCTATTTTCCTTCTCTCTTTCGTCAATTTCTTAATGGGAATAATTTCGTTATTTAATAACGAAAAACTCGTCTTGAATTAATATTCCAATAATCTCACATTCACTGTCTATTATTCTTATTTTTCATCTTCTTATACCACGTCTCTATTTTCATCATCTCTATTTTTCTTTTCTCTTTCGTCAATTTCTTAATGAATTCACCGTCTATTATTCTTATTTTTCACCCTCTTTTATTTACTCACGTCTCTATTTTCCTTCTCTCTTTCGTCAATTTCTTAATGAATTCACCGTCTATTATTCTTATTTTTCACCTTCTCTTATTTACTCACGTCTCTATTTTCATCGCTATTTTCCTTCTCTCTTTCGTCAATTCCTTAACGAATAGAATTCAATAACGAAAAATCAAACTCATCCTCGCTCGAACTAATTTCATTTTACCGTATTCCACGTTTAACTCGAAAACTTGGAAAATAATATTTCCATTCCCCCGATTGTCGAACTAACTCCAAAAATACAGTTCGATCACGATCTAATTCTAAGATAGAAAAAAATCTAAGCACTCGATAATATATTATTCTATACTTTATACAAATTACACATAAACAGCACTTAAAAATTTATTTGGTGAAGCGATATTTTAAAAGAATCAAGCAAAAATAAATATTGCCACCATTCGAATCGAGAGATGCCTGAGAGCGCAAAGGGTTAAAAAAAAGAAAAAGAAAAATCTCGATCGATGCTTCTTGTCATACTTCTCTAATTATTATAACTATTTCCATTCGAAAGATTGGAAATATATTACAAATTCAGTCAAGAACGCTCGATACAAATTGACCTAGAAGGGCAGATATCCTTTCCTTAATCGCGTTCAGCTACGCCTGTTTAATCCGAGCCGCCCTCGTGCTCGACGATCTCTCAATTCGCGATCAACAGCTTGCGTTTGGTCGGCCGACTGGACAGCTGTCAGTCTCTCATCTTCTCGATCGATTCTTCCGAACGGAAAGGAAATCGATTCCACTAGATGTAACTAAAAGTAACCAGATGTAACTAAAAGTGTTTTGTAAAAAGAACTAGCATCTTGATACGATAACTTATAAGAATTATAAGAATGAACGAAAATATACTTCAAAAATCTAGT
>NW_006263620.1:224942-225769 GCF_000469605.1 Apis dorsata | reverse complement strand
AAAAAAAAAAAAAAAAAAAAAAGAAATTGGATTTAATTAATCACCTTTTCTTATTCAAATAGCCTGTTTCAATTTCACCGGATATTCTCACGCGACTCTTTCTATTCCAATACAAATTTAACTAAAATTTAATCCATTTTCGTCAGGTATTTTAATATCCCTCTGTGCTATCGCTGGAGTTTGCCAGTTACTTTGGGTTAAAAATTAAAAATTGTATCATAACGATAAACTAAATAAATTAAATGACAAATTAAACATATATATATATATGATCCAATCGAAAATCGTTCGATTTGATCCTCGATTGGAAGGAAAGGCGAAGCCTGTCTCGTCGTATAATCAATAGAAAGAAAAGCTAGCGAACCGCTTAACCGGAGGAGTGAATAAAGGAAACAAACAAAACGATCGAGTTTTAATCAATTCGATTGCACTCGTCTAGAAATAAAAGCGATGATACAAAATGTAACGCGAGCTTCGCAGTCGTTGAACAGTAGTACGTGCAAAGAGGGATTAAAACGGGATGCGCGGTGCCCCAATGCCGTTTCAACTCGTCCGTTTTATTTCGTTGGTTTCGCGTTACAGTGCGCTTACGTACCGAGCGAGCCGATTTTTTAACCGCACGCTGTGCGTAAACACAAGTGAACAAGATTGTCAATATACGGCCGATCATCCGTGGCGATAAACAATTCCATATTTCCGGAAATAGCGACCGCCTAGCGCTCGTATGACGTAGGTACTCGTACTTGTCCATCATCCTGCCACGATGCATGGAATTGATCCGTGTATCGATGCACGGATGGAAGAATCGTTCGATCGTTTTCATCGAT
>NW_006263620.1:220414-224661 GCF_000469605.1 Apis dorsata | reverse complement strand
TTTTTCGCGTTTTTCACGTGATTTTTTTTTTTTTTTTTTTAAAATGAATTGATATTTAATATCGTGGTGAATATTTATTACTCTTGTTAATACTGATCGATTGTTTCATCTTTGTGAAGTTAAAAAAGAGGGGGAGAGGGATTAGGAATTAACATTGATGCTAGTTAGTATTGTAATGAATAATAATTTTTTTTTTAGTAGTCTAGTTTCTTTAATATCGTGTTGAATATATTTTTATATTATTAATATATTTTTTTCTTCGTTGATAATACTGATTGATTGTTTTATCTTTGTGAATTTAAAAAAAAGAGGGAGGGTGTTACGAATTAACATTGATGCTAGTTAGTACTGTAATGAATAATAATTTTTTTTTTTAGTATTCTAGTTTCTTTAATATCGTGATGAATATTTATTAATATATTTTTCTCTTCGTTGATAACAATTATTTTAATATCGACTGTTTTATCTTTGTGAATTTAAAAAATGAGGGGAGGGGAGAATTAGGAATTAATATTGATGCTAGTTAGTACTGTAATGAATAATAATTTTTTTTTTAGTATTCTAGTTTCTTTAATATCGTGATGAATATTTATTAATATTTTTCTCTTCGTTGATAATCAATTGTTTTATCTTTATGAATTTAAAAAGGGGGGGGAGGAAATTAAGAATTAATATTGCTTTAGTATTTTTTTTTTCATTTTTTCATTGTTGATAGATAAATCGATGTATAAACAATCGATTATTCTAATATCGATCGTTTATTGACACTTTATTTATGTTACACGTAGTACGTAATTTTGTAATTACTAAATAATTTGAAATTATTATCTTTAATTTAAAATCGATGCCGATATTTCTCTAAAAATAATTATTAAATCAAATTCCAATATCGATTTCTCGTCAATTATAAAATGATTTGAAACGAGTGTCGATACGAATAATTTCTCAGCGTGAACGAATTCGATTCTTCATTGTCAAATGGAAATACAAATTTTTTCGCGGTTTAATTCTGCACATTCGAATCGATGGAAATGAAAATTCTAATATCGATTTCTTGTCAGTTACGAAACGATTTGAAACGAGTATCGATAGCAATAATTTTCCAACGAGAACGAATTCGATTCTTCATTGTCAAACGGAAATACAAATTTTTTCGCGATTTAATTCTGCATATTCGTAACGATGGAAATCAAAACCTTTTATCGATTTCTTATCAATTAGAAGACGAAGTATCGATACCAATATTTTTCCAAAATTAATAAATCAAAATAATTCTGCAATTGAAAATGAATTCGATTCTTTATTGTCAAACGAAAATACAAATTTCCCGCGCTTTAATTTCTGCACATTCGAAACGATGGAAATCAAAACCTTTTATTGAATTTTTATCAATTAGAAGACGAAGTATCGATATCAATATTTTTCCAAAATTAATAAATCAAATACAATTATGAAATATGAATAATTTTGCAATTGAAAATGAATTCGATCTTTCATTTCAAACGAAAATACAAATTTCCCGCGCTTTAATTTCTGTAGATTCGAAACGATGGAAATCAAAACCTTTTATCGATTTCTTATCAATTAGAAGACAAAGTATCGATACCAATATTTTTCCAAAATTAATAAATCAAAATACAATTGGAATATGAATAATTCTGCAATTGAAAGTGAATTCGATCTTTCATTGTCAAACTGAAATACAAATTTCCCGCGCTTTAATTTCTGCAGATTCGAAACGATGGAAATCAATTGAAGTATCGATACGAATTAATTTTTCCAAAATTAATAAATCAAATACAATTGGAATATGAATAATTCTTCAATTGAAAATGAATTCGAATTCTTTCATTGTCAAACGGAAATATTAATATAAAATTTCCCGCGGTTTAATTTCTGCACGTTCGAAACGTTAGAAACGAAAACCTTTTATCGATTTCTTATCAATTACGAGATGAAGTATATCCAACATTTTTCCAAAACTAATAATTAATCAATCGAACGCAATACGAATAATTTTCCAAACTCGTTGTCAAACAGGAAATAGAAAATTTTCGCGGTTTAATTCGAATCACGAATACGCCTGTTTACCGAGGATTCGAATAGACGGAAATAAGTAGGAGCACAGGTGCACCGGTTTCCTCGACTCTCCGCTTCCGGATTTTCTCCTCCATCCGCCGCGATGCGAACTTGTTGCGCGATTGTCCGTCCCCTGCTTAACCAAAGAACAAGGATCCGCAATTATTATTACCATCCTTCCGTTTTCAAACGTACGTTTTCCCTCAGAATATTTTCCCCCGTTCCACCACCCGTTTCTCCGCATTAAATCATCGTTATTACGAGAACATTTTCCCATCCGTTTCCCGCTCCGCGAGATATTTTCCGCCCGAGTTTTGCTGCAAAAGTTTTTCGCTTATTTTGCGCGTAATAGTGTTCCGCCGGAGTAACTATTAGTTTTGAACGTATTTCACTTTTGTTAATTAGTTTTCGGATTGTTCTTGTACGTTACGATATACGATATATTCCTTTCACGTGTAAATGTTTTTCGTTAAAAGTTTTCCTTGTTTCGATAATCGTTGATAAAATTATTTCCATTTGTTTTTATTGAGAGTGTAACGAAGAATTTCTTTTTTTATTAGATATAGGACAAGTTTAATTCTTTAATAGTACTCGAATAATCAGGTACTTCCTTTATTTAATATAAAATGTAATTTTTATTATCTTTTTCGTGGAAAGATTTTCTGATAATGATTGATAAAATTATTTCGATTGAGAGTGTAACGAAGAATTCTTTTTTTTTTTTTTTGTTAGTCAAATACTTCCTTTATTTAATATAAAATGTAATTTTTATTATCTTTTTCGTGGAAAGAGTTTTGATAATCGATGATAAAATTATTTCGATTGAAAATGAACGAAGAATTTTTTTTTTTTTTTGTTAGTCAGATACTTCCTTTACTTAATAAAAAATGAATTTTTTTTTATTTTTTTCGGGGAAAGAGTTTTGATAATCGATGATAAAATTATTTCGATTGAGAGTGTAACGAAAAATTCTTTTTTTTTTTTTTGTTAGTCAGATACTTCCTTTACTTAATAAAAAATGAATTTTTTTTTATTTTTTTCGGGGAAAGAGTTTTGATAATCGATGATAAAATTATTTCGATTGAGAGTGTAACGAAAAATTCTTTTTTTTTTTTTTGTTAGTCAGATACTTCCTTTACTTAATAAAAAATGAATTTTTTTTTATTTTTTTCGGGGAAAGAGTTTTGATAATCGATGATAAAATTATTTCGATTGAGAGTGTAACGAAAAATTCTTTTTTTTTTTTTTGTTAGTCAGATACTTCCTTTACTTAATAAAAAATGAATTTTTTTTTATTTTTTTCGGGGAAAGAGTTTTGATAATCGATGATAAAATTATTTCGATTGAGAGTGTAACGAAAAATTCTTTTTTTTTTTTTTTGTTATTATAGAATAAGTTTAATTCTTAGCTTTATTAATAGTACTCGAGTAGACAAGTAGTCCCTTTATTTAATATAAAAAGTGTAATTTTATTTTATTATATTATTTATTTATTTAATTTTATTTGTTTATATTTTTTTTATTATCTTTTTCGTGGAAAGATTTTTGGTAATCATTGATAAAATAATTTTGATTGAAAGTATAACGAAGAATTTTTTTTTTTTGTTAGTCAGATACTTTCTTTATTTAATATAAAATGTAAATTTTTATTATCTTTTTCGTGGAAAGAGTTTTGGTAATCGTTGATAAAATAATTTTGATTGAAAGTGTAACAAAGAATTTTTTTTTTTTTTTGTTACTATAACAGAACAAATTTAATTCTTATCTTCAATAGTACTCGAGTACTTTCTTTATTTAATATAAAATATAATTTTTATTATCTTTTTCGTGGAAAGATTTTTGGTAATCGTTGATAGAATTATTTCAATTGAAAGTTATAGTGATAACACAAATTTAATCCTTACGTTTGATATTTGAATAGTCAAATACTTAAGATAAAATATAATCTTCATAATCTCTTCCGTGGAAAGATTTTTTTCAAAATCTCGATCGATTATCATATTATTCAATTCAAAATTAAAAACGTGTCCTCCTTTCTTTATCATACAACTGCTCAATTTATATTTTACAATACTACAATAAGCTTAAATTTCTTCTTAAATCTCTATTTTATTCGAATCTCTATTTTATCTCCGATAATTGGAACAATTCGAAGAATTTGAATTCGCG
>NW_006263620.1:218400-220116 GCF_000469605.1 Apis dorsata | reverse complement strand
GGAGGAAAAATCAAAAAAAAAAAAAAGGAAGACTCGTCGTTTACCTGTAAATTTTTGAAATGATGGGAGGCGCAGAGCGACTTCAAAAAACGGCAAAGCGCGCATTTCCTCGGTGGTTGGGTCATCGGCGTGTTAACCCTTCTCTCCTGTATCATTTCCTTTTCGCTCGT
The DNA here is from genome assembly GCF_000469605.1 of Apis dorsata. Taxonomy (NCBI): domain Eukaryota; kingdom Metazoa; phylum Arthropoda; class Insecta; order Hymenoptera; family Apidae; genus Apis; species Apis dorsata. The sequence goes on along the minus strand of NW_006263620.1, from coordinate 219,946 downwards.
GATGCCTATGCCGACTTCCGACCCCCTGTTCATCTGTGAACACCATTCGCATCCGATTAAAATCCCATTTTCCCCTTCAATTCGCCACAGAGTTTTTTTTCTTACTCTCTGATCGCCAATTGAACCGCCAGTTTCATCCTTATTTCTTGCATAACGAGAAGGAGGAGGAGGAGGAAAAGTGAGTTAGGAAGAAATAATATATTTATACATGGAGTTAAAATTAATCGAATCTTGTTAAATAGTTTCTGAAAGAGGAGAGGAGTTGAAGGAGGAATAAATTTTTATTGAATAACTTTTTTTTTTTATATATAATAGTAGAAATCAATCGATGTAGCTTTGACATTATTTTTGGTATTTATTGAAAGATACTTCGAATTTTGTTAAAATTTCTGAAATGAATTTTAACAAAAATATACCAAATTCGTCTAATATATAATCTTTTTTCCAGTTGTGTTAATCCTTTCGTTACTACTGTGATCGTTTTCTATAAAATTGACATATTATGGCGACATATATTAAGTATTTTTCTCTGGAAACGTAGCATCGGTATTTTTATTATTTTTTTTTCGAGATTCTTCGATAAAAATCACCAAAAAAAATGCCATAAACTATTGACGATCTTTCTCGAATATTGTGCACATTTTTGTAGTGGTGGCTCATTCAGCGGGGATGCCGAGGAAAGAGAAAAGCCCGTAGCGAAAGAGTTAAACATGTTAAAAATAAAAATAAAAAAAGGACACAATTCCACGAATTCTAGGGAAAGAAAAAAATTAATAATATTCCAATATCTCTAAAGAATTTTTTGTAGATTTATTGAAAGATTTCGAATTTTGTTAAAACTTCCGAATTAATTTTACAAAAATATCCCAAATTTTAATATATAATATATAATCTTTCTTCCAATTGTTAAACGTGTTAAAAATAAAAATAAAAAAAGAATACAAATCCTACGAAAAAAAAAAAAATTAATAATATTCCGATATCTCTAAAGAATCTTTTGTATTTATTGAAAAATATTTCGAATTTCATTAAAATTTCTGAATTTTACAAAAATATCCAAATTATAATATATAATCTTTCTTCCAATTGTTAAACGTGTTAAAAATAAAAATAAAAAAGAGAACACAATTCCACGATTTCTACGGAAAGAAAAAAATTAATAACATTCCAATATCTCTAAAGAATCTTTTGTAGATTCATTGAAAGATTTCGAATTTTGTTAAAACTTTTACGAAATTAATTTTACTAATACATTTACTAATACATAATATATAACCTTTTCTAATTATCAAACGTGTTAAAAATAAAAATAAAAAAGAGAACACGATTCCACGAATTCTACGAAAAAAAAAAAAAATTAATATAATAAATTAATATAATATTATAAAATTAATAAAATAATTAATATAATAAAAAACCGATGCAAGATACTTCATCACCACTACGCTCCCCCTATGACGAAACGAGACGAAACCAATGAAATACCTTAACAACTTAATTCCCTCGTTCGAGATACGTTCGATCGGAGGAAGTGGTGGGGGAAAGA
>NW_006263620.1:204231-217751 GCF_000469605.1 Apis dorsata | reverse complement strand
TCGGCTTCCCGCCTTCGTTAGCTGCCACGTGTTGTCGGAGGCTCGCCCATCTCCTCGTGCTTCTCACGGATCCGGCCACGGATCTGGCCGCGACCTCGCCCTGCGAAAAAAAGAAAAGAAAAAATTTCGGTTAAAAAACGAATCTCGATCCCCTGATCTCTCGTGATATACGATTATATCGTGCTCGTTTTTAACTCGATTTTACGCGACGTGTGTCTTAGAGATTCTTCACGAGTTCCATTTTGATGTTGTTCGAATCTTGTCGGGCATCCATCGCCCTCGAATCGATTTCTTACGCTTGAAAATATGTCATGTCGTTCAATATGTTCACAGGTTTTTCTCTAATTTTCTCTAATTTTCTTAATGGATACGATCGAGTTCAAAATCAAAATTGAGTTCATTTATTTTATTTTCTTTGAGATATTTAATTTTATTTTATTTTTTGTTAGGATTTATAAATTTTACGAAATTTTTATAACAATACTTTGTATTATACGATTGTGGCGAATTTAAATTGGAGACACTGAATGTCTTATCTTTATATTTTGAATATAAGATTCATTTAACGTTTCTTAAATAATGTAGAAAGAAATATAGAAAGAAAATAATAATAAAGAAAAAAAGAGCTAGCTATTCACGGATCAATATTCGCGCTCTTATTAATTGGAGATAACGAAATCTATAAATAAAGAGATTGTCGTACAGTGGTTCGAAAGATAGGATCGAATTGGACAAAATTATTTTTTTTCGATTTTGAGGTTATATGGAGATTTGATTTTTAGAAAATATCGCTTTTAATTATAATTCATTATTTTATTGAAAATGTATATATAAATGTAAAAATATAATTAAATATAATAGAAAAATTTAACGTTGCATTTAATTAATATAGAATAAGAAATAACAAATAATCAATATATAAATAATATATAAATATATAGGGAAAATATATAATATAACTCAGAATGAAATAGAAAAAAAAATTAATAAATACTTAATAAAAATGAAAAGAGCGAAAGAAAATTATAATTTTTTTAATATACTAAAAAAAAAATAGATATTTCGAGATGTCATATCCATTATAAAATTAAAATTTAAACGCTTCTTAATAAATTTACAGAATATTTTTGTAACTATCGAAATGTGACCATCAGTCAGTTATCGATCGGTTCTCTGCCTATAAACGCGTATTTCGTTTAATCCCTAAACGTTTAGAAAGAGTTTTAACATATCATTATATTATATATTAAGAATGAATTTTTGTCCAATTTTTAATTCATTATTCGTCCACCACTGTGCCACCATGTGGCGCTGAGAGTCAAAAATTATAATTTTCTTTCGCTCTTTTCATTTTTATCTATTAATTTTTTTTTCTATTTCATTCTAAGTTATATTATATGTTTTCCCTATATATTTATATATTTATATATTATTTATTTTCTTTCTTATTCTATATTAATTAAATGCAACATTAAATTTTTTGAAAGCTTTTCAAGCAGTTAATAATTATTGATTCGTGAATTCGTGAAAAGGCGCCTTTTATTTTCTCTATTTAGAAATGGATTTCCATACGAAATCGTTTTATCATCTCTTCTTCGCCCGAAAAAGTGATGGAGCGCAAAGGGTTAAGAATAGAAGAAGATTCTATTCGATGGAAAATTAAGGATATCGCGTTGTTTCGTTATCGCGCAATGGGGGCGGTGGTGAGTCACCATCGGGGATGCTGATGCAATTCTTCGACGTCGAACGGGTGAGGAATAGCGATAGGGGAAAGCGATCTGGGGGAAAGGACCCGAATGAAATCGTTTAAGGAAAGTGTATAAATAGATATTACGTGATATTTTATTAACGTGTTCTGTCATCGAAAATTGGAAGATATGGTGTTCTTCTTGGGTATCGACTCTTTTTCACTTATGTAAGAATAATTATTGTAAAAGAAGTGATGATATTTGCTACATGAAAAATTCTACGTTCGAATATTGGAAGATATCGACTCTTTTTCATTTATGTACGAATAATTATTAAAAAGAAGATAAAAGAATTGATGACATTTGTGTTTGATATATGGAAAAATCTGCTATGTTCGATCGAATATTGGTTAATCAAATATCGATTTTTTTTTTATTTATGTATAATTATTGCCAAAGAACTAGTTATATTTGTGTTGAATATATGGAGAACTCTGTTACGTTCGATCGAAAATTGAAAGATATCGATTCTTTTATTTATATAACAATAATTATTGTAAACTGATGACTTTGAAACTAATATATGGAAAACTGTTATGTCGATCGAAAATTGGAAGATATCTTTTTAATTTATGTACGAATAATTATTGTCAAAGAACTAGTGACATTTGTATTGAAAGTTGGGTATATGGAAAACTTTATTCGAACGAAAATTGAAAGATATCTTTCATTTACGTAGGAATAATTATTGTAAAAGAATATTGGTGATTTGTATACAAAAGTTATGGAAAGTATGGAAGTTTAAGTATGGAGTATGGAAAGTTCTGCTACGTTCGATCGAAAATTGGAAGATATATTCTTCTTGGTTCTTTCATTTATATACGAGTAATTAAAGGAACTAGTGTTGAAAGTTTGTATACAAAAGGAAAATTGGTGTATGGAAAGCTCTGCTTCGAAAAATCGAAGAGTATATTCTTCTTCCATATTTCATTTATGTAATAATTATTGTAACTGGTGACTTGCGTTGAAAGTTGAGATTGCAATTGAATTGGAGAGCATCGGTTCATTTATGTACGAATAATTATTGTGAAAGAACCGATCACTTGAGAATGGAAAACTATTTGAAAATACATCAGTCGTAGAATAAGAAATCCTCGTGACTGCATTCACGCCATTCTAATAGGAATAATAACCAAAATAAAAATTTTCTCTATATATTTTAATCTGAGGAATGGAGGCAAAATAAAAATTCTCAGATATTTTGATTTTAAGAATCGTTCTGGAATGAAAGATTCGTAAAATAGAAATTTCTTGATACGTTCGATTTCGAGAATCTTTCCTTTATTAATTTTTTTCTTCTCTCTCTCTTTCTCTCTCACACAGAGTGGATTCTGATAGAAATGATTGGCCAGGGCCAATAAAATGGGCGGAGATAAGACACTATGAAAGGAGCAAAAGTGAATAGGTGGGGCTTCCATGTCTGACTAAGTTAAAAGAAAATTTAATACGACTTGGACGGTCTTTCAGCTTTTCCCGGTTTTGAGCTAATACATCGGAAAGCTTTCTGCCGCTTCTGTCGTCGTGTTTCACGTGCCTCGCAATCGTGAGAATTTCTCGTAGAAAATGCTTCGTACCCGCGGAACTGTTTCGAAACACAACGAGATCGCTTTATTCCTACGAATTCCAGTGCTATTCAATTATCTAAAATAATTATTATACATAGTTTGCCACTAATAATTACGATTCTATTAATTTATCAAACTTGAGAAATAAAAATAAATAAAAAATATATAAATAATATAATAATATAATATAAATAATATAATATAAATAAAAAATAATAAAAATAAATTTATTTCGAAAGAAGGACAATAGATTGAAATCCTTTTATCTTTCTCTATAATGAATTTCATCAATAGTGTGACGAATGATCCATCTCTCTCCTAACCTTAGACGCGTAAGCTTAATATTTCAGAGATACAATTTAACTTGGCTTCTGCATCACGTATCCTTCTATATATTCCCTCGAAACGATTTTCTTGGCGATATGATCACGAGAAAAACAGAAAAGAAATTTATTATAAACTCGCATGCTCGGCGTTTAAACGTTGTTTTCTTCTGGTTGGGACGCTGCTATACCTCGAACGTTTCGGCTCGAAACAAATACATTAAGAAAATGCATTCTCCTTCTCTTCCTTTCTATCCCTTTCGTCTTTTTTTCTCTCCTTCTCCCTTTCCTTATCTTATCTCTCCCTCCTTTCTTACTCCACTATACAGGAAAATGTACCCGTATATCACGGTTTCGCCGGCTTTAAAACATCCAACCTGTCCCTCAGGATTGAAAAGCTTGAGCGGAAGCAACGTCTCGTCTCGCCTCGGATTGGAGAACGCGTAATATCTTTTTCCATTATAATTTCTTTCTCTGGAATATATTCTTCCAAGTTCGGAATCAGCAATCGTGAACGACAAATTGTTTCGTCATTTTTTGACGTTTTTTCTTATTGCTCTTGCATTACGAAATTTTCCACGAAATTTTATCACGAATTTGTGTGTCAGAATTCTGTTCTTCAATGAGATATTTAACGAAGATATCTTTATATTTATAACGAAGATATATATTATATTTTATATAACGAAGATATCTTATATTTTTTGTATATTGGAAATTTTTGAAAAATCGTTGGAAAAATAAGGGATAAAGGTTTTTATTGTGAATTTAGAGAAAATGAAATTAATTGTTTCGAATTTCGTTCGATGTTTGTTTATTAAAGATATTTCTGCGAATTTTTATATCTCGTTTTAAAATTCGTAATCTATCTTTTCCGTTCAATAAGATATCTTTATATTTTCTGTATATTCGAAATTTTGTGATCGTTGGAACAAAGGATAAAGTTTTTTTTTTTTGTTGTTGAGTATAATCTTCGAAATTTTTTCTTGTCGATCGAATTTGGACATGTTTATTTATTAAAATAAAAATATTTCTCTTTACTCACTTTATTTTTTATATTTCATTCGTTTAACGAGTATATTATAAAACGAGATTTTTTTTTTTTTTTTTTTTGATCGAGTTGCTTGTTAATGAAGACGTTCCACGAAGCGTAAAATATAAATTTAAAAATTTATAAATGCAAATTAATTCGTTTCGATCGTTCCATATTTTAATATACGAATTCAACTGTATGCATCCGTGCATACCAAACTTGAAGATCCATGCATGGATGAATTATTAACCTTCAAATTGTATTGTTGGATTAAATTCAAGCTAGGCTCGTGTAAGATTTGAATTACACTTAAAATTGGACTTGCTTCGAGTTTGTTACGTTATTTAAATTTTCGTGTTTAAAGTCTCTTTAATTTTTTTTTTTTTTTTTTTTAAGATAGCATTGGTGAAAAAAAAACGGAAAAAGAAGCAAGGCAGACAAAAATCGAAACAACAATCGAGAAAATTAACATTCCATCTCATTCTAATCATCCGAGCAAACTTTTTGACGCAATTAAAGATCTTCCTTTGGGATTCTTTCCCAAGAAATTTATCGACTTTTTAACGGCACGGGAATGGGGATTTTTAAACTTTATTTTTCTTCCAGCGTTGCTCGCTGGTTTCCTAGAGTTTTTTTTTTTTTTCTTTTTTCTTCCATTACTTCAATATTTCCAGAAAAAAATTTTCAAAGAAAACTCACAAGAAAGAAAAAAATTAATTCTGTATTGTGATTCAAATCGTAAAATACAGAATTCAGATTTTATAGAAGAACAAGAAGAGAAAGACTTGTATATTCTTATTTTAATATTTGCATCGACGCTGTTACTTTTCCCTCGAAATTGGAACGATAAAATAAAGGGAAAGATATTTTTTTTCTTGCATCTATGATCATTTTTCCTTTTTTTTTTTTTAACGAACGATTTCTCTCGAAAATTCGGGAAAAAAATATATATATATATATTCAAAATTTCACGAAATATCATTTTCTTTCGAATTACGTGTACATATTAATAAAATATATATACAAATTTCTGGGTCTGGTTGCACGGATGGCAAGCGATTCGGATACACGAACAATAGGAAACAGAGGACACATTAATCTTCCACGTGCTGATCGATAAAGCTTCCATAAAGCTTATTATTTCCATTCAGCCGTGCGAATTAATCCACCGGTCGAACGATCTATTGTTCCTCCCGATGTTGTATCAAGGAATTTTGTTAATTCGATTCCGAAACTCGAGGACCCATCCTTTCTATCCTCTCGTTTTTCTCTCTCTCTCTCTCTCTCTCTCTTCGTTCGATATCTCTCATAATTTCACATTCATCGGTTCAAGATTGAAAACGAAATTAATAGACGAGAAATTCTTCCATTATTCTTTCTTTTTTTTTTTTGTGTGTGTGTATTCGTGTATGAATGTGTTATTCGTTCGACAGACAGGCTATAAAAATATCACGTTGCGCGGATTTGTAGTGATTTTTGACAGTCGATGCGTCCTGGATTTAATAAAACTACAAAAGGATTAATGATTCCAGTAACTCGGAGTGTAACTCATTGACCTCCTAAAAAAAAAAAAAAAAAAAAAAAAAAAGGAGATCGAATTTAAATTCATAGTTTTCATCGATCACGAAAAAAGAAGAAAAATCTATTATTTCGTTCATTAAAAAAAAAATTATTCCTCCTCTCCTTCCCCTCTTTCTCGAAGTAGAAAACAAAGAATGGAAAAAATTTTCGAGACATTGTTTCTTTTTTTTTTTTTTCTCTCTCTCTCTCTCGAAACGATCGAATATTTTTTCGTCGAGCTTGTTGCTCGAGCTTCTCTAATGAAAATTGAGTTAGCACCCAACGATAAGAAAACCGATACGTGAGCTCGCTAATAGACTCTTATCGTTTCCACGGTGGGACCTCGCTGTGAAATTTATCGCGCTCGAAACATTCGGTGAATTCTTCGATTACGTGTGCACGTGCGAAAAGCCCGATAACGTATCAACCGGCACAAATTTTCAAACAATTCCTGAAATATCGAACGCACGGCTATCGCGTGACAAAAAGTTTTCCTTTTCTGTCCCTTCCTCTCTCTCTCTTTCGTCCCCGTTTTTCTATCGTATCTCGCTTCTAGTGACTTTTATCTAGGGACTTTTTCCCCCCCTATCTATCCTTTCTCCTAATGTTCGTCATTTCAGAATCATTTACGAATAATTTAAATTAATAAAATGTGTTTGTGAAAAATATATCGAAAGAAGCGAATTCATAATATATGTGTGTAATTGAAATATATTTCGAATTATATATTGTTAATATTTTATATGCGTTAATATACGTGTCGAAATACGTTTCGATATTTTAGGTTAGGAGAAAATCGTCGAATAAATCATTGGTTATAATTAATCGAATCGACAAAGTTGTTTCACACTCGAGCCTTCTCCTTCCAATTTTGAAAATGGGATCATGATCTATCCTAGTTTATTAATATTTCGATCCGTTCCTCGTTAATTATTCGCTCTGATATTCACTCGATGATCGGTCGCGATTTACCGACCCATGGTAATCGACAACGAAACTGGTGTTACGGCCGGATATTATTTTAATGAGAATCAAATTTGTAATTGACATCTCGTTAAAACGGTTTATAATTATTATTATCGTTTCGCGTTACGACCACGTTCTATTAATGACGAAAATAATCGAAAATTTCCGAGGATCATCCGATACATCCACCCACACTATCGATAACATTATCGATAACGATTTTTCTTCGACAGAATTTCGATAGAATTTACGTTTACATTTACAAAAATCGAATCGAACGCTCGAATAATATTCGATATTCGATGTATCGAATATCGGATAAGCATGTACGAAAATAATATTACACGAATCCTCGAATTGAAAAAAAATTCATCGGATGTGTTTAAATTTGAATATCGAAGAAAAATCTCGCTTCTAGTAACTTTTATCTAGGAACTTTTTCCCCTATCTATCCTCTCTCCCTGTCTCCTAATGTTATAGAAAAAAATCATTTGTTGTTTTTTTTTTTTTTTTTTTTTTTTTTCTTAAAGCCGAGAAAGCCTCGACTTTTCCATTTCCAATTTTTTTTTTACTTAATTCTTCCAACTTTTTATAATCGTATTTACATACATCGGGGATGAAAAATGGACGCCGTGACCGCGTGTTTTAATCCAGTTAAAATCCGCGTGTATGCGCAGATTGAATAATAAAGTTGGAAACAACGATTAAATTTATATATCGCGCGATCATTGAGAAACTTGGATTTCGCGATTGCCTCAAATATGCGGAGTTTGAAATTGAATAGTGGTAATACTGGTAATAATTGGTCGTTGAAACGGAAAACCGTAACCACTCCTTCGACACTTGTGGCCATCGTTGAAATAATCAGTTCAAATTTTAACGCGATGATAAGCGGGGGTAATGGTAAATATATAGACACCGCCACTCACAATTTTCCGTATTTATCCATTCCCCTTTCGTCCCATATTCGACGATTAATTATCCAACTTGCTCGCTCGGAAATTTTTAACGATCGTTCGAATCGAAAATCGAACACCGATTGATCGGATCTTTTCGATACGTAGCGAAAAATCAACGGCGAAAAAAAAACGCGAAGAGATATCCGAAACATTGACGTAGTAATGGCGACTCCTCTGGTGTCGAGTTTACAAAGGGAAATCCGAATGAAAAAAACGCTTGAAAATTCTTTTGTATTTTTTGGAAGAGGAAGGGGGAGAAATCCAATTTTGTCAGCGAAAAATCGCGGAAAATTGCCATACGTCATCGACAATTCTGTCAACTCGGATACACCGAAAAATCACGCAGAAAGAAAACTATATGGAACTAGTTTCCTTTTTTACCGATCGATCTTAAGGAACTAGAATCTTAATGAAAAATTATCTCCTCGTTGCGATCGATCCCGTCCCATTTCGAAGGAAGAAGGGAAATCGAATATTGGGAAAATAGTAGTCGATACCTGCCATCAACTTCGTGGCGGGTTTACAACCTCCTCTCGAGATTCCATTCAACGAGAACAATTTCCATCACGGCGCGCCGACACTTTCGTTGGCCGGCAAGTTTCGCGGCCAACTTTATCAATTTATAGCCTGGCGAAGGCAGAGTCGTGGCCGAACGAGCCGTTCTCCGAATCGATTCTCGGAACCGAGATGCGAATTATTAACTTTCTCGATCCGGCCGCCTGGGGTTCCCTAGCCGCCGCCGCTCCCCTAGTTACTTTCCTCTATCCAACGCGGGACCGTGTTTCGTAACTAAGATCGATGTAAGCCCGATGCAAAACGGAGAGATTTACAAGATTAATCGACTAGGGAGGAATATTCGCCAACGGATCGATTAATTAAGTCGACACTAAGAAGAAGGGAGGGGGAGGGGGAGGAGGGGACCGGTTCTCAATTTTCTTCCCTGACTAACAGGATTACTTTTTCTCGCTTCTTCTATCGTGACTCGCGGATGTGAATGATAACTCGCGACATCCGGATGGAAATAAACTTTTGAATAATGGATAAGCCGGACGAGAGAATTGCGTTCACGGTGTTCGAAACGATAGGGAAAACAGGGTTATGCAGCGACGATACCTGCGTAACTTGTTGTCTCTTGTTTATCGGAAAAATTTGTTTTTCGCGCAGTTTCGAAATATAACGTGGAAACATTTCAAATCCATCAAGATTATTTATCAAGATATCACGCGGGATGTTGTCGATTGTTTATTGGTGATCGCGTGGTGGTAGTTGAGTAGTCTCTTTATTTTTTTTTTTTTTTTTTTTTTTTTTTTAGGGATTTGGAGATTAAGGGTTAAATGAGAGATTTAATTAATGATTATCGGAGTGTATTTTTTTGCTAATTAAGGACAATTGAACGAGAACGAGGACGGGGCGAGTTACGTGTTTCGGAGATTGGAGATTAATTAAAAAAAGAGAAAAGGAAAAAAAATACAAGTTGATAATGCAATGGATTAATCACTTTGATATATATATATCTGTTTGAAATTTGAATTAAGAATAGAATCGCAGATGTGTGTATTTTAAATAATAATCTTTTTTGTTATACGAAATGAATATTTCTATCTTTTATATTAAAATTTTTAAAATTTTTAAAATTTGGTTTTTAAAATTTGAAAAAACGTTATTGATATAAAAATTTGAATAATATATTCGAATCTGGAGTTGATTCTTATATTTTTTTTAACATTTTCAAATATTATATTTTTCTTAATCTTTTTCTACGTTTCATAATATTTCTCAATATATTTATATTACATAAACAATAATTCTTATAATCAAAATGCAATACATATAATTCTTACATAAAATACAAAAATCAATGAATATATAAATATCCATCTAACGATATACATTTAAATTGAACGAATCGAAAATCGAGTGAAGGATGACAATCGTTTAAAGTAGTTACTTTTACTTTGGAGGGAAAGAGGTAAATAAAGAAGTTGAAAGGAAGAAGGTGGAAAAACAGTGAAATCGTTTCTCATTCACCGAATAAGTAAACCCAACTTTTCTTCGTCGCTTCGACGTTCCCTGTGGCCGGAGCGGGGGGAGAAAAAAAAAAAGAAAAAAAAAGAAAAAGAAAAAAAAACTCGAGGAAGCAAACTTTCTTAATATTTCTCCGATTTCTACGAAACTTTTCTTATCGCGTTAAGCGTCTTCGTGAGTCTTATTTTAGACCCTACATACCCCACTCGAAACTTCTTCTTTTCCTTTTTCTTTTTCTTTTTCTTTTTTTTTTTGCCTGACGAGAAGTATAGTAAATCGAAGGGGAGAGAGAGAGAGAGAGAGAGAGAGAAAAGAGAGAGAAGAAAAGAGGATTTGGTGGAAGAAGGGTGGTTATTTACGATTTACCTGGTGACTTCTTCGACTGCTACGAAGGCTGAGTCGATGGCTCCACTCGTGTTTCGGGAATTCGACGCTGTATTTATCCATTTCGATCGTGTTCCTCTTTGTGTGCAGCGATCGAAAGCGTCTATGGGGCGACGTTATTCCATGTTCGACTCCTGTTAAACAGAGAAAAAAAAATATTTTCTCAACCTTTCGTGTTTTGCGTTATTCTTTGTTGGATATTTTCTTCTTCTTCTTTTTCTTCTTTTGAATCTTGATGAAAATTGCGGTGGAAAGAGGCTTTTCCCCTCTTGTTGCGCACGAGATTGAAACAAAATGAAAGTGGGCAAAGCAAACTTGATCGTTTTGTAATTTTAAGTAAATTAACGCAAGTGGCGCAACACGCAAAGTTGTTGAGGGAGGGATTTTCGAGACGAAAATGTGGTACGAGTATTATAATATTTAATAACAAGTGCATTGTTTAAATTTACTCCTTTTACTTGTGGCGAGAATTTTAATAACGTATTTTTAATAATGCATGGTGATACACAAAGGAGATATGTAAAAAAAAATATATACTGATATACATTAAGATTATACTTTATCTGGAAGTGGTAAGTATTTACAGAGCTAACACGTAACTTTGTGTCATTAGTTTAAACCGATATATAGTTTCACGACACATATTATGAAAATGAATAGAATATTAAGTAGAAAAAAGTATTATTAAATTAGAAAAATAAAAATTTTTTTCTCGATAATTCGATAATATTTAATTTTTCTCGATAAATAAAAAGAGCATGGACAATCGTGAAATATGGAAATGAATTTTGCAAATGCAATTATTTGTTAAATAATTGCGATGAAAAATCATAGAGTATATTAAAAAAAAAAAAAAAGTAACTAAAATTACCGACGCGTGCACAGTTCTTCTTTGGACTTAACCTCACTTTTAGAAATAATATCAAATTGGAAAAACAAAGATTCTCTCTCGATAAATTCTTTAATAAAAACAAAAAAACACGTTGAATCACAAAACTGAATTGCAGAAATGAATTTTACAAATGTAAAATTAAAATTACTTGTCCAATAATTGCGATGAAAAATCATAGAATACATTTAAAAAAAAGTAACTAAAATTACCGACGCGGGCACAGGTCTCCTTTAGACTTAACCTCACTCTTCGAAATAATATCAAATTAGGGAAACAAAGATTTCTTCTCGAAAAAAATTTCTTAATAAAACACGTTGAATCGCAAAAATATACACATAGAAATGAATTTTGCGAATTAAAATTACTTGTCGAATATTTATGAAAAATTATAAAATACATTACAAAAAAAAAAAAAAAAAAAAAAAGAAAAAAAAATTACCGACGCGGGCACAGGACTCCTTTAGACTTAACCTCACTCTACGAAAAAATATCAAATTAGGGAAACAAAGATTTCTTCTCGAAAAAAATTTCTTAATAAAACACGCTGAATCGCAAAAATATACACATAGAAATGAATTTTGCGAATTAAAATTACTTGTCCAATAATTGCGATGAAAAATCATAGAGTATATTAAAAAAAAAAAAAAAAAAAAGAAAATAGTAACTAAAAATTACTGACGCGTGCACCGTCCGCCTTTAGGCAGACGAGCCCCCCTCCCCACTCCGACTCGTTTCCCCATCACTTCTAGTGAAATTGCACGCTCCACCGGCGCGAAAATCGAATTTCCTCGCGCGTAACATAATCACCGGCGACACGGAACAAGCGGAGACGTATTCGCGTTTCGTCGTAATAACTGATTCAACCGATCAGCTGGTCCCCCCATCTGACGCGTATTATTACGTCGCATAATCGAATCCTTTTTGATCGATAACGGGGCCAGATTCAAATTTGTAGAATCTGCGAAATGATCGCGAAATATTACTTTTACGTATATATTTTATTTTATTGTATTTCATTACGATCAATAACGGAATTAGGAATAACGATTAAAAATTTTGTGGATCGGTGAAAAAATGATGAGATACATTTTTGAAGCACGTTTTATTTAATGTTAATGTTGAGTTATTCGTTAAATTTCTATTTCAAAATTTTCAAATTGATCGAAAAATACTATTCGTATTGTAATTAAAATTCACTCTTTAAAAATAAAACAAAATAAAAAATACAAATTGAAGATATCGAGATCGATGTTTGAATTAATAAATCGTGTTTTAAAAATCTTCTAAATTAATCCAGAAACACTTGTGCATAACTACTTTGATCACACTACTGTTAAATATTCCAATCCATCGAATTGATTCGAACAAAACTCACGCTTCGCGTGAAAAAAAATATAAATAGACGACGAGAAAAAACGAAATATAGAACTTAATTTTTCGATTTTTCACGGATCCTTTCACGCTTGGTCCCGTATCAAAAAAATGAAGAAGAAGCGTTTATTATTCGAAAGCGTTGCGCTCGAATAATAGCAGGAGGTAAACGCGCCATTCAATTTTGCCGTACCTTTGAGCGAGCCAATTCGACGAGAGACAGAGACAGAGACAAAGATAGAGATAGATAGATAGATAGATAGAGAGAGAGATAGAGAAAGAGAGAGAGAGAGAAGGAAGGGAAGAAAACAGCGTGTTTTCTCGAAATTTTTGGGAAAATTTTCCCAAACTTTGGTGAAAACGAGATGGAAAACTCATCGAGGAAGGGATGGAGGAGGGAGGGAGGAAGGGAGGGGATGGGGGTGAATCGTCATCCCTTTCGAAAATTCGGTAATATTTCGTGGAAATGGGTCGGCCCCGGTTTCCCCCCTCCTCCCCTCCCTGCGAATTTTCGCGGCCCTCTCCACGGAACAGAAACAAATTTGCGAGAGCAATTTCACGCGTGATTGCCTCTCGAACCGGAGGAGGAGAGACCCCCCCCTCCTCCCCGCTTCTCGCAGGTGAGCAAAAATGATCGAGCTATTAAAAGGGACGAAAAGAGGGACGAAAGATATAGACAATTGAACGGGAGATT
>NW_006263620.1:197061-203810 GCF_000469605.1 Apis dorsata | reverse complement strand
GTAAAAAAAAAAAAAAAAATACAAATAAAAGAAGAAATAGTGTAAAAGCGTTAAAAGTTGAAAAATGGCGGAAAGAGACGAAGGGATTGGTAAACGATGGAATGTTCGAAAGCGATGATATTACAAAGTCGATTTAAAAGTTGGGTTGAATTTTTGGCGAGTCTCTCGAGTGAAAAAAAAAAAAAAAAAGAAAAAAAAAGAAATAGTTGGGGTATTAGAGGGTTCTGCGCGACGATCATTGTCGTTACTTTTCGCCGCTTTATCGCCGTTAATTGGACCAAACGATGGACTTGAAGGCTCAATTATGACCCCCGGGACCAGGCCTCGTTTTACATAATTCTCTGTAAACGATCGTATCGATTCTTCTTCTTCTTCTTCTTCTTCTTCTTCTTTTTTACCCTCGAAAGCGCTGCACGATGTTAGATAACGCTTTTCCTTAACCAGTTCATCGTATTCTTAACGTTGATCTTCGAAGTCAATTTTCCTCGATTCATCGACAAGTTTCACAACTTATCCCTAACTCCACTAACAAATTTTGATAAACTTTTATTTTTTTTTTTTTTCTCGTTTTTACATTTTCTTCTAACACTTTCTTTTCTTCCCAGAGTTGACAAATTGGATGGATTCAATTTGCTGTTTTTCTTATCCACGATTGAAGAAAATGGTGGAAAATTTGCTGACGTGCGACATCGAATTGTCGATCGTTGCGGATACTACGAGCGTATCGATTCGAGGCCATAGAACGTGCATTAATTTTTTAAATTGTGCGACTCGTCATTGACAAGTGTCGAGTTTGTTCCCTTCTCCGTTTAAAAAGAAATCAATCCACGGATTGTGGATGATGGCGGCGCAACGAGCCGTTCGTGAAACGCATTCAAAGTGACAAACTGTTAATAGAGTGAGAAAGAGAGAATGGGGCGCACAGTTTCGTTCAAGTTTCAAAGCGGAAAAATTAAAAATAGAAACGGATTTGTTGGCTGGTCCTCGCTTGTTTCCTTCCTCCCTCTCCCTTATCGCTCATTTTCTATTTCCGTGATTCTTCAAGCTCGACGCTTGACAGATTTCTTCGTCGTTCATCATTTTCGACAGTTGTTATTGTTCGTTAAGAAAAACTCTGATATTTATCGAAAGTGCAAAGGAAATTCGAAAATAGTAGCAATTTATGGTGAAACTTATAGCAATCTTATTTCGTGTTATTTTGAATAACCTAACCTAACTTTTGCGCGCATATATTAAATTTCGAAAATTGTACAATATTAAAAGGAGATGGAAATTAAAAATAATTGAAGAATAATTATATATATATATAAACTAAAATTAAAATTATTCTCGTTATTTTTAATGTCCATTTTTTAATTTTGTGGAACTTTTGAAATTATGTGATCTAAGGTTAGGTTATTCAAAATAGCACGAGATAAGGTTATAAGAAATAAAGTTAAATTTTCATTCAAAAAAGAAAAATTAGTACTTTCTCGAAAAATAGAAAATTAAAATTATTCTCGATATTTTTAATTTCTTCTTTTTTTAATTTTGTGGAACTTTCGAAATTATGTGATTTAAGGTTAGGTTATTCAAAATAGCACGATATAAGAAATAATAAAGTTTCATTATAAAAAAAAAAAATTATTATTTTCGAAAAATAGAAAATTAAAATTATTCTCGATATTTTTAATTTCCATCTTCTTTTAATTTTGTGGAACTTTCGAAATTATATGATCTAAGGTTAGGTTATTCAAAATAGCACGAGATAAAGTTATAAGAAATAAAGTTAAAGTTTCATTCAAAAAAGAAAAATTAGTACTTTCGAATTTCTCGAAAAATAGAAAATTAAAATTATTTTCGATATTTTTAATCTTTAATCATCTTCTTTTAATCTTGTGTCTTCTTTTAACTTTCGAAATTATATGATTTAAGGTTAGATTATTCAAAATAGCGATATAAGAAATAAAGTTTCATTATAAAAAAAAATTTATTATTTTCGAAAAATAGAAAATTAAAATTATTCTCGATATTTTTAATTTCCATTTTCTTTTAATTTTGTGAAACTTTCGAAATTATTGATGATTTGTGATTAGATTATTCAAAATAGTACGATATAAGAAATAAAGTTAAAGTTTTATTATAAAAAAAAATTACTACTTTCGAATTTCTCGAAAAATAGAAATTCTCGATATTTCTATATATATATCTTAATCTAGGTTTTCAAGCTTGGTTTGAAACAATTTCTCTTCTACTTAGTGGAATAACCGATGAGAGGAGAAAGGGATGGATGGTTGCGAGGAGACACGCTTTAAGGAACAAGGAACGACCCTGAAACGACGGGAGAAAGTATTGTCCGCGGACGAAAGGAGTCGATCGAGTCGAGTAGAATAGAGGGAAAAGGATTTTCGATATCGAGTAGCAGAGAGGCGAGTCGTTGTGAAGAACTGTCGAGGACCATTCAAAGATTCCAATTTGTCCTTCACCGCCTTGGCATTCCAGATATATACGTACGATAACTCGAGAAAGTTGAGGGGAGAAGAAAAAAAAGAAAAAAGGAAAGAAAGAAAAAAATTAGCAAAAAATGTCTTCCAAGTAAAATATTTTTTTATCGAACGATAATCGATTAAATTTATTTATTTACGCGAGGAATAAATAAATCGAAGAATGAATCTGGGGGAAAAATAAAGCTTAATTTTTGAGATTTGAATTTTTTTTTCCATCCAAGATTTAAGAGATAAAAATAGTTGGAAAAAAATTTAATTAGACGGCTTATAGAGATAAGCGTGGAGCAACGTGTTTAACAAGTGTGTCCACACGATCAAGCAATCAGAACACCATCGTTGATACACGATTACGTAATAAAGAGGACAGGGACTGACATACCAAATAATTCCCATTACCTCATCAGGGATCAATGAAAAAATTATAGGAAATTGGGCTAATTATCGCAATCGGGTGAAACGATGCAAAATCGAGTTTCAAATTTATTTATCCATTACAATATTGTTTATATCAACGACGAAGAAAAATCGTCCATTGCGTCCAAAGTTCTACTTTCTACTTCTATTTTTTTTTCTCATCTTCCAAATCGTTAAATATCTCTAATCACACTTTTATAGAATAAAAAAAAATACACGACTCTACTCGACAAAATTTAATAAATAAATTTAACTTTAAAAAAAAATACATGACTCTACTCGACAAAATTTAATAAGTAAATTTAACTTTAAAAAAAAATACATATGTAATGCATTAACAAAGATACTTGAGCATCTATCTATGTTAATAATTACTTTCTTCCGTTGCAAGATTTCTAAATCAACCAGTTTCCTGGTCGCTGGTAATAATACATTCTAACCTAACCTAAGCTAACCTAACCTATAGTTGAAATTCAATCGGGATGAATCCAATCAACCGACAGGGCAACTCGACTTCCGGCCAGGTGCTGCAGTAGAGATCGAACATCGTCGCGCCTGCAATTATCCTGGACCTCCGTCAATTCACCGCATTCAGAGAAACTGCGGTTTCGTGTCGATAATGACGCCATCATGAAAATCTCAGTCGGCGGTTAATGATAATGTAATGGGGTTCACGTTTGAGATATTTTTCTCGAGCACGCGTCGTGAGAGAAAACTTTTGGTATTTTAGTTTGATATTTCGTTTATTCTAATTTGAAAATTAGATTTATTGATTCAGTTTTTGAATGTAAATGAGGAGAGAATTGTTGGTGAATTTTTTTTTTTTTTTTTTTTTTTTTGGGATTTTTTCTTTTCTCGGGTTTTTTTATATTTTAATTTGAAAGCGGTTTTTTTTTTTTTTTTTTTTTTTTGGAATTTATCATCTTCTCGAGTATTTTAATATTCTAATTTGAAAGCGATTTTTTTGTATTTTTTTGTATTAATTTGGTTTTTGGTCGTTAACCTCGCTTCGAGTATTTTTTAGTTTTATCGAGTGTTAGTAATTTTAAATTTGAAAACGATTTCTTGTATCGATTCAGTTTTTCAGAATTGAGCGTAATGAAGTTCGATAAACATTGAGAACTCAATAATCCAATGTTCGATGAATTTTAATTGAAATTTGTCATTAACTTCATTTGCTTCCAGTGTTTTAGTTTTATTAATAGTCATTTCAAATTTGAAAACGATTTCTTTGTATTAATTCGGTTTTTGAACGAGTGTAACGAAGTTTTATAAACATCGAGAAATATCCAATTTTGACGAATTTTATTTTCGAATTCTTCATTAACCTCATCTGCTTCGAGTATTTTAGTTTTATCGATAGTCGTTCTAATTTAAAAACGATTTTTTTTTTTTTTTTTTCCTATTCTGTTTAAACGAGTGTAATGAAATTTACGTTGCGTTGAAAATATTTTTCGCGACAAACATCGAGAATATCGGTGTTTTATTAATGATTATTCAAATTTGAAAATGAATTTTCCTTATCGATAATAAATTTATAGGTTTTCGATCATTGGAATTTGTTTCAAAAGTTTTTAGGGAAATTCTACGTCTTCTAGGGATATTTTGAAAACTCTTCAATTTTGTTCCAAATGAAAATTTAATTTGACTGGTTGGGTGAATGAAAAGCGTGGTACATTGTATGGATTTTGATATTTCGCGTTTAAGAGTCGATAGAGTGCAATTGTTTATACGATCAGAGTGAATTTTGAACGGTGATGCTCGTCGAAGCATAGTTTTGATATTTCGTTAGAGGTTATTCGTTTTTCGTATCGCTCATCTACCGCGGCGAATTTCCTCGTATAACCTCGTATAATAAAAATAAAAATATATTGTTCGTATTTCACGAGCCGGTGCGCTCGTTTAATTGCTGTCGCCCAATTAAACGCAACCCCGGTTCCAAAATACGCGAAACATTGCTAAAAACACGAAAGCTGGTCAAATATATCTTCTAATTATCATCCAAAGAACCGTCCATCTTTTCTTTCCTTTCCTTCTAAAAAATTCATATATTCTCTCTCATCTCGATAAAAGTTTGATTTTTTTTTGATTATTTTTATTGATTAATTTTACAAATTAGTAGAAATCAATAAATTCCAATAAAATGGATTGAAATTCTCCCACATAACTATGGAAACAACTTCAATAATCAATAATTTATCCGTTAATTTTTCTAGTGATCCCTAAATAAAAATACAAATCAATAAATATCCCTAGAATCCTCATAATTCTCTTCTCGCCATCTAATAACGAATAAGGAACAAACCAATATGTTTCTCTACGACAAATTACGACAAATTAACAAAGAAGACGCAGAAGAAATTTAAAGAATATTTATAAAAAAAAAATCCTTAGTTAAGTTATTTTTAACTTTCCCCAAGGATTCGTAGTATATATTCTTTTTATAAGAATGAATCGCGTTTATCGGAGGATAAATTATGAAAGAATAAGGGAAGGTAGTGTTTTTATTTATACACACATTATTCGCGTAACCAATGCCGATTAAAATCGAACGGTGACGGAGAGTGCAGGTACCCTCATGGTCGGCGAGGAAGCATTGTCCGATCAAAGGTCGTTCTGTTCCACTGGCAACGATCTTTTCGTTTCCTGTATCCGATTCCAAATTCACTCTCGTCTGATGTAACATCCAAGGCACGAATGAGACCTTATATCCAATGAATATTCGAATATTCAATGATCAATTAACAAACGTTTCGAAACGTCGAAAGTTGAGATACATCCCGAACGAATAAAGTAAACGAAGCCTTTACATCGATAGTGCACAATAATCTTTATTTTCTTATTTTAAATTTTTATTTCCACCTTTCTCTTCGATCTCTTTTTCTCTTTATCGTTACGTTTTCCTTCCATCCTCTTTCCATTCTCTCATCCCTTATCCATCGTGATTCCACCGGCCTCTTTCGTTGCTCGCCTTCAACTTTATTATTTTGTTATCACAGGGATGACAAACAGTTGTGATCTAGAAACACGTAGTTTCCACGAATTTTCGAACGGAAGGAGGCCGATATTTATGCTAATCACGCGAACCGGAAACGGTCGGCAAGGGTGGTTAAATACGAGACACGGATCACGCAAACTGTATTAATTTGGCGGATCGCATTATAGCGTAACAATATACTCCTCCCCTCTGTAGTGTATATAATTCAACGTCATAAGTTGTGATCCTCCGTTGAATTGAATTATCCTCCTCCTCCTCTTGATTTATCGTAGACATTATACTCGTGTCGAGTAAAATTGTAGAATGAAGATATATTTCTTCAAACTTCGATTGTTTCGAATCATTCGAATTGAGAAGATGGAATTATAATTAATATCTTTCTTCTCTAAGGAAAGAATTAAGAAAATAAATGAATGAAATGATTCTTTCCAATTTCGATGTGAATATGAGGAGGAAGGAACTCTAAATGAGAGAGAGAGAGAGAAGAAAGGGAAATGGAGGTCAGAAGACTGATGTTTTGGAGGGAAGACAAAGAAGACAAAAGGGGTGGAGGTGTAATAACAAACTCGAGGAAGTGTGTGATAAAAGAGATATATTAGAAGGAAGAAGACGAAATTATATCGGGGGCACCTAGGGTATTTGCCTAGTCCTTCAAAAACCAACACATCCAACTAACTAACTAAGATTGGGGGTAACAAGTGGGATAAATTGCGCCATCTCGTCGCCTACTAATTAGAGCACTAAGCCAACTACCGCCACTGCTAATCATCCAGAGCTTTTCTTGACCTTGATTCTTCTTCTTTTCCTTCTTCTTTCGTCTTCCATCGTCTTCCTTCGCGCAAAAGTTTACT
>NW_006263620.1:183375-196908 GCF_000469605.1 Apis dorsata | reverse complement strand
AATTTTCAGAATTTTTTTTTTTTTTTTTTTCTCTCCGTGTCTAGTAAATTTATCAATTGCAGCTTGCCGATTCAGGAGAAACATCAAATATTGAAAAGGATCAAATATTCAAACGTTGTTTCCATTCGTGTTCCTTTCGTATGTACGTTTTTGAAGAATTGAAAAGAAGTCGGTGGTAAGAATAAATAAGAGGATGATAAAAATGGAGAGACAGTTGTTGGAGAATGATGAATAACTCCAAAGATGGAGATGGATAATTTTCCTGTTTGTTTCTTTTATCATTAATTGCTACGTGGAAAGAGAGAGAGAGACAACGATAAATTGTGTTCATTTCTATATATATGAAACAGGATAATTCGTATTTAACTTAATTTTAACGATTATTCTAATTATTCTAAACAAACAATAAGTTAACACCGTTTTTCCTATTTTATTATTCTCCAGAATTTTATCAACTTGAGATTAAATAAATTAAGATAGAAAATTAATTTATTAATTGTTAATTATTATTATTATTAATAGTTAATTATTATTATTATTAATTATTAATTATTATTGTTATTAATTATTAATAATTTATAATTATTTTATTAATTACTTCCTAATCGGAGAATTTAAATTTCCGAATTTTAGTGCAAAATAATACATGCAAGAATGCACTCGTCGATGTTTTAAAAAATAAGAATATTATTAGAATTAAACAGTTATACATATTTTCTTCAACTCGTCGTAAAAATTCATGCATTGATATGGGGTTGATAACCGTTTTTGTTCGTAAATATTTCTCTGGGAATCGGATTATCTCGAATCGATCGGGTGTAAATGGCGATCACCATTTGGGGTAGGAAAAAATTTCGAGCGGAATATAAATTGTAATACACGTAGAAATCGATTTTTAAAGCTTTATCGCGACAAAGAGGTGGTTCGCAGCGGATTAGTTTGGAAATACTCTCCGTCACCGTGTCGCGACAGGTCAATTTTTATTCTTAATAATCTTCAACGCGGCGAAAATAATTTTTTCCCTCCAATTGTTTCCACGAAAATGTTATTTTCTTCGCTCGAGAAGAATTTATTTATTGAATGAATTCCAACTGAAAATCAATATATATATTTTATATAAATTTTATATTATCATGAAATTAACATTAATTAATTAATTAATTAAATTATATTATCATGTTCCTGAGAAAAATAAATAAATAATATTCTTCTATTCTATTTCAACACTGAGTAAGAATATTTCGAGTATATCGTACATCTGGTTCCAATTAAAAAAAAGAAAAAAAGAAAAGGGGATATTTTGGAAATTTCGTTGAAATACATTTCCCTTCGTAATTGATTGCGTACGATCCAAGCTTGGTGGACATTTAACGAAGCACAGCTATATATCCCTTCGTCGATGCCTATAGTTAGCACGAACCATTCTATAAGAAGAGGAGGAAAACTTGATAAATCCATTTTTATCGATTCCCCGTTTTTTTTTTTTTCGCTTAATCCAATAAAGTGTGTAATAATTCGTGCATATAAAACAATAACAGTGCGTGCATACAAAACAAATCCAATTTTAACCATTTCGAGACGAATTTCTCGAATCATCATTATCTCTGTCTAAATATCGTTGGATTATAAATTGAAAAAAAAAAAAAAAAGGAAAAAAGGAAAAAAATTCAAAATCATTGTAATTTCGTGAGAAAAGTCAATAATTACGAAACAAATTATCTCGGTTAATTTCGTCAAGTCTCGATTATTCTGTACGATAATCACGATGAGATCAAGAGATTAAATACTACTGTATGGATAGTTCGCTTATGATCGTGAGAGATTTAACGAGGGTCCAACCAATTNTATATATATATATATATATATACATAGAACACTGCTTATTCGATTCCATTATGCCGATGGATGCATACAACAGGACTGCCAATCGCAGCGAAAACCGGCCTTTTCCCCTGCGAGAGACCGTATCCAACTTTGACAGGGTGAATTGAAACGGTGACATAATCGTGACAAGGTTGAAGCATCGGTTGAAACACGTAACTCTCGAGTCTCCTGTGGGAACTATCCTCGATCCCTAACCATCCCTTTGTATGACACTGTTACCCTGGTTGTTCCGTATTCTCCGATGAGAGGGGGGAGGGGAGGGTAAAATCGAACGAAGTTCGATAATTTATCGTATTCAAAAAGCGATAATAGTACCAAATAATATAATAAAGCTTCAAACAAATTTTTAATAAGCAATTGGTTAGGGTAACTTTGTTCGAAATTTTTAACTAGTTACTTTTTCATTTTTTAACTAGGTTAATACTCGACTCTATATCTTCGTAACTAGAATTGGAATGATAAGGTTCATTTATTTTAAAAAAAAATAATAATTTTTTGTGAATATTATTCTATCAATTGTTATTATTTACTCATACTTTTAATAAGTAATTGGTTAGGGTAACTTTGTTCGAAATTTTTAACTAGTTACTTTTTCATTTTTTAACTAGGTTAATACTCGACTCTATATCTTCGTAACTAGAATTGGAATAATAAGGTTCATTTATTTTAAAAAAAAATAATAATTTTTTGGAATGATAAGGTTATCAATTGTTATTATTTTTATATATTATTATTATACTCAAACCAATTTTTAATAAGTAATTGGTTAGGGTAACTTTGTTCGAAATTTTTAACTAGTTACTTTTTCATTTTTTAACTAGGTTAATACTCGGCTCTATATCTTCGTAACTAGAATTGGAATAATAAGGGTCATTTATTTTAAAAAAAAATAATAATTTTTTGTGAATATTATTCTATCAATTGTTATTATTTTTATATATTATTATTATACTCAAACCAATTTTTAATAAGTAATTGGTTAGGGTAACTTTGTTCGAAATTTTTAACTAGTTACTTTTTCATTTTTTAACTAGGTTAATACCCAACTCTATATATATCTGTATCTTCGTAACTAGAATTGGAACGGTAAGGTTCATTTATTTAAAAAAAAAAATAATTTTTTGTGAATATTATTCTATCAATTGTTATTATTTACGAGAATGGTTTTTAATCTATTTTTTCTCTCCCTCTCTCTCTCTTTTTCTTCTATAAAGTATTCTACAAGTACGGAAAACAAGTTGTTGAACAACTTGTTAATTTCTGTTAAGTTCCGTTTTAAAAAAAATTTCGCGATAAAAATAGAAGCAAGGTTGAGGAGGTGTTAAGTATCGGTTACATCGTTCGGAGGAGAAACTCATTAGCTCGCTGTATCATTACAATTTTTCATTGTGCCGAACTGCGGTTTCGAACCGCGCAAAGAACGATTAATTTTCCTTTCAAAAACTGGAAAAAAAGAAAAAAAAAAAAAACATTGGAAAATTTTCACGATCTTTCATCACGATCTTGCGACGAACTAAAAATCGATCGACACTTTTGCAGATACGATAGATCATCAAGATGACATTTTTTTTTCTTTTTCTTTTTTTTTTTAAATTTAAATTAACCAAAGAGACACGTCGGTTTCGAAGAAATTCGGGTCACAGAATACGTGGATCGGAATTGGCTCGCGCGGACGCGAACGATTAACGAGTCGTCACGCTAATCGGCGATAAAACTCGAGCATTCTTACCTTGCCTCGACCCTCGATCTTGACACGCTTCTCATTCCCAGCCCTCTCGAGCCCCTTTCACAAAGATCCCTCTGCATCGGTCTCGCTGATCGATCTTCCACGAGGATCTTCCATCCGCGCGTTCACGCTCTTTTCTCCCGCACTCATCACTCCTCTAAAAATCCTTGCGAATCCTCTCGAATTAAATCTCGTTCGTTTCCAAGAGATTTTTTTTTTTTTTTTTTGAAATCCTTTCTGTCGAGATTCAGAAAAAAAAGATATTTCACTTTCTTTTACTTTTCGATGAAATTTCGAAATACGGATATAGCGGGGATAGAGTTTATTATTTATAGAGTAATTTTTCAGAAAAAAAATCCGTTTTATCCGTGAATTTTTGAAAGCACGACGAGGTTGCACGACACGATCGAACGATCGAGGGGAGATTATTTTTCATCTTTCATCGAGGAACGTGGAGCGCGGACGAGGAATGCGAATCGTGCACACGTCAGAGGCTAGAACAAAGGGTCCAATTGCACACGGCAACTTGGCAATTAGGCCTTAAACGAGCCTCGTCGAGGCCTCTATTCCAATCCGCTTGCTGTCCAACATCGGTGATGTTGCTCGATTTGCCTACGATTCCACTTATGCCCTTTGAACTCCCCACGCCCTTTGAACCCCGTTTCCGTGCAGCGTGAAACGAAATTCGTTGAATTCGTAGTTCTTCAGGAAAGAGGGGGGGGAGGAAGGGGAGAGCTCTCGTTTCTCTTTCGAATCAAAGTTTTCGATGGATCAAGATACGATTTACGATTTCTTCTTGAACTTCGAACTTCTCTTTAATAATCTTTTCTCTCTTAAAACTAAAGAGAAACACCACTGATCGATTGATCAAGTTTAATCCACTCGGTAAAACAATCGTACGAGAAATTTAAAATTCGTATTTTAGAAATTGTTCCCATTTCTCAAAGAAAAATTTAAAAAGAAAAATTGTCGGTATTCGACAATCTTTTTTTTTTTTTTTTTACGAAGGAAACTTTCATCATCGGGGGATCACAGAAAAAACTCGGAGACGAGGCCCAAACGTGGAGGAACTTGGCAATAATAAACTCGTCCACAGCTTCCCCTATTTATTTTATTTTTTTTTTACATCGGTGGAAAAATCATAATTTCGATATATTACTCCTCGTGGTTCGACGGCAGGGTTTATCGGCGACGCACTTTTCCTCCGGTAGGGGGAGAGAGGCAGACGACGACGCGTCTCGGACGAGTGCCGCGCGCAGACTAAATCTCGCGGCGCGGGCCCCGCACGATTTCGGCACGAGTCGTGCGGTGTGCGCAGGACTCGAGGCGCGTCCCACGCCTACAGCCCTCACCACGCTACCCCCTCGCTCAACATTAACCCGTTTCGTCTTCTTGCCGTTCAACTGGCTGACACCGATTAAATAAGTGGAGGCGAATTGTTTGCCGCGTGTGTGCGGAGTGGGAAGGAATCAGAGTGTGATCGTTTGAAAATAATTGTTTGGAAGTGGGATTAATTGTTGATTAAGTTAAATTGGTGAATTATAAGTAGCGAATATATAGGTATGCAACGATTGTTCCTTTATTTGGAAAGAAACAATGTATTTTTCTTTACGTAGGTCGAATGAGAGTAATTGAAAGTAAGATAGATTGTAAAAAAGAAAAAGATGAAGCGTGGGATGAAATATATATGGATAATGGATTATTGGATTATTCTATTGTGTGAAAATTAAATATAAATTTTTTTGTTTACGTAACTTTTGATTGTATTATACGAGGATTTAAACGATGAAAGTTTATTCTAGTTTTTTATTTTCACGTGAAATAATTTATTGTCGATAATTTGTATCCAATCGAAAATTTTATTTGTACTTAAAAACTTTTCAAACTTGATTTTCTCGAAAACGAAGCTTCGAATTAAAAAAATGTTGTTCCATATTTTATATATTTAAATGATTCGGATATTCTTCATTTAAATGTTTCGATTTACATTTAATTACATATACACATTACATTTAATTACATATGAGAAACATTATATTATAATTCTTAATTTTTTATGCAAAGGGTCAATCATTAATATTAACATCTGTATTTTCAACCGATATTATGTTCTTCCTTTTATTATTTATTTAAATAAATAATAAATCGAAGGATTGATTATTTGAAAAAATAATGTTGGGATTGAAAATTTGTTTTTCAAATAAAATTCAGGATAAGTAAATTCTGATATCCTGAATAAAAATAATAAATCTAATCATGTAATTGATCAATCTTTCATTCAGAAAATTAAATTTCTCGAAATCGAATAAAAAAAAGAAAAATTAAGTTGATTCATGCCATTAGTGCAATGATTTGAATACGATAGCAATAATAATAATAATAATTGTAGCACACTCATAGTAATATTAGT
This sequence comes from Apis dorsata, assembly GCF_000469605.1. Lineage (NCBI taxonomy): Eukaryota > Metazoa > Arthropoda > Insecta > Hymenoptera > Apidae > Apis > Apis dorsata. Next base: position 190,888 of record NW_006263620.1, on the reverse strand, counting down.
AACAAAGTTACTAAGTTAATAAATTAATTAATTTAATATTTGATTAAAATTAAATAAGATGAAGTAACGAATAAATCATTTGGTCATACATTTATTTTTTTCATATGAAGCATATGAAATTCATAAAATATTTTAAATATAGATTTTCAAATAATTTTGAATTTTAAAATAATTTACAAATTTCTCGTATCTCATCTGATTGAAAGGATTGTGAACTATTCGAATGAAATTTATTTCGAGTAATAATTTAGGAATAATTATTCCAAGTAATGTTAATTATTATTTGATAGATAATTTATTTTAATTGTTTTTATTTAATCGATTAAAGGAATTTAAGATAAAATAATAATTGGAAAAATATTATTTTCAATTATTCTTAGCCATGAATTGGGTTCAAATTTTAAGAATGAATGCAATTTAAAAAGAATTGTAATAATTATACCTTAATTGATTTATATATTATTTGAAATAATGATGTTTGTTTATACAAACGATCAAACAATTTTTCTCCAAGTTATTTCGTTACGAAATAATAATATTTCCCTTCATATTTCATTGAATAAATTTTTGTGCATATTCACGTACAATTCTATTTATTTTTACGAAACAAATTTTGTTTTCATTCGCTGCAATTTTATAAATGTTAAATAATTTATAATAATCATTGAAATAAAGTAACGAATATAATCTCAGCAAAGTTAATTTGAAGATAATTTGTTATATATATGTTACTTGTTATTTGATTTCGAAAACGAAACGATCCCAATTTTAATCGAAACGTGATTTGAATTTGCTCGCGAGGATTTTGGGAGGATTGTAACAAGAAACGTGGTTTAAAGTAGATACATTTATGAGCTGATGTCTAATATCCGTTATTTAGTGTTCTGATCTTTTGGTAACGTGTGCAGATAGGACTTAGATTTATTTGTAGATCGTTTATATCTCAAGAAATATAATTTGAACTGGATATATTTATAAGATGCATCTACTTATAATCTTAATATCATAGCATGCGTATAACTGAATTCTCAAAGGAACGAGATTAAAGTATCGGTTTTCTTGTGAATCCTGCTTTTTGATATCCCAGAAAATATGATTTAAATTGGATATATCATCGTTTCTTCCTTTGAAGCAAGTCTACGTAACTTGGATTATAAAGTGACTAATACTTTCAAGATATTGAGTTATTTAAAATATAAATATGAAGATATAATATTGAGATATAAGAATATTAAGCATTGTAATCCTTAATCTTTCAAAAGATACATTGAAAAAGATTTCATGAGTAAAAATTAACCATTTACCAACAAAGGATGAATAAACATCAAGGAGATAATTCTCTTCAAAAAAATCATAGCTTGAAACGTATATCTTATATTCTTCTTCAATTCTTCATCTGTCTAATTTTAAATATAATATAAACCGTGCTGAAGATTGCTTCAATTGATCGTGTTTCTTGAAAAAGAAAAAAGATTTCGTTAACAGTACCAGGAAAAATGAACTTGATACCTGATAATAGGAACAAAGATGAATGACATGAAAAAGATGATTCTCTTCAGAGGGAACGGATTGGAAAACGCATAGGATTGTTCAATTTTCCATCTGATTAAATCATCATTAATTTTAAATATAATAGTCATGTTGAAGAAAGTCTGCTGCTTTAACTGATCGTGTTAACCCAGTTCTTATCGATTCCACTCATAATGTATGTTATACTCCTTGTCGTGCCCACTCTTTCCCCCTTTTACTGGTCGAATTCAATGAACGTCCCATTTCTGATTGCCACGCTCCAATTTCATGCTCCCTCTTGATCGTGAATTATACGTCTAAAAACGTATCCTTCAGTTTCTTCTCGAAATGAATCTTCATTATCTCTTTTCGAGACGATCGAACATCTTCTAAAATGGAAAATTAAAATCAAATTGGAGAAAGATGATGAAAGATTTGATTTGATTTGATTTGATTTGAAAAAGTGAGGTTAATAGTTTGAGTTTTGAAGTTGAGAACAAGAGTTTGGAAAAAAAAAGATGAAATGAATATCTCAGAATGTCGTTCATATTCCGTTGGTTCAATTGAATTCTGTTAGTTTAATTGAAACGTAAGCAAATCCAATTAATCAAGATTGATCTTTCTCATTGGTTGCACCGTGGAATTTTGATAGGATTCGTAATTGACGAAGTTTACAATCGATATTATCCTTGCGTACCTTTGATCATTGTTTCAACTTCCATTTCTCTTCTATTCTCTGAATCTTGGATGGAATATTAAAGAGGCAAAGTGTCGAAGTCGTTTAAAGTCGTATCACGATTGAAGTAACAGCAAATAATAAAAAGTTATATTTTCATTTCTTAATATTATCTGGAATTTTAAACTCATAAAAATTCAATAATATTTTTTAAAAATTTGAAAGTAATCGTTTCCCGCCAATCATACATTTGCAAGTTTCAATTTGTAAAAGTTAGGTTAGAATTTGGAAATTTCTCGCTATTCTAAAGAATTAATAATAATTTTGCACTATAAAATTATTAATTGACATAAATTATTAATTAGATATGAATAAATGGAATTTTTTTATTGAATTATATTTAATATTTCCGAAATAATTAGAAATAGTTTATTAACTTTATTTTCGATCGAATGCATGCCGATAGAAATTTTCAGAGCGTAATTGAATTATCCTATCGATTCGATCATTGATTTCTTTGCAACATAATATTAATATAGACATAAAAAATAATTACTTTTGAAAAATGAAAGAAACAGATCTGTTGGTGACATTCGTCAAACTATAATTAATAATAATTCATTATTTTCACGAGTAATTCGTCAGAAAACGAAACATATTCTCCGCTCTACCTATGTCACTCACAATTACTATTATTGCGCATGCGCGACTTCAGGATCGTTTTCTGTCATGGTGATCCATGGTACACTCGATGTTTGAAATATTCAGAAATTGCCAATTATAATGATAAGAAAATTTATAAATTTTTATATTTAAATCATTTAAATATTCATCGTGAAATACATATATATATATATATATAATAATATTTTTCTAGAATTTTAAATATTAATATAATAATATATTCATTTAAATATTTACAATCTTAAATACATTAAAATTTATTATTAGAATATCTAAAAATATATAATATAAAGTTTCTAATTTATTACTCATTTTTGTTTCTTTAACTAATTGGAAAAATTTAAAACAATCATCTTCCATAGAGAACCGTGGTTTTTGATCACCTAGTCACAGTACTGCACGCCAGTGGACGGAGGCTGCATCGAAGGCAGTTCTTGTCTCACGATGGGACGAAGTCGTTGTTTTTCCTGGCTTTTTGTGTGGTTCACGGTAATCGTGAAACGAGTCGAGTTTTCCGACGTTTCACGAATGTGAATCCCCGACGGACGTGGCGTCCACAGGAATAGAACAACTTCCGAGGGATTTGGAAGCGGCTTTAGTGTGACACAGGGCGGTGTCAGGTTAGGTTTTGAGGGTAAGTCGCAATACCAATACATATATAGAGTTCGTTGACAAGCCATCTCGATAAATCTTTGTTTCTTTAAAAACGATTCGATTCGAATTTTCCGAAAAATGAAATTCTAACCTGCAAATGAAATTTTGTGAATGTTTTTAGAATACGATTCGATTTATTTTAATTTTCGTGCATGCTTTGAATGTCCGCGACAAGTGACGAGAAACTAGTTCATATTTTATTCGATAGTGCAACTGTGTTAGTAGCTTGGCTATCGGTTTTTCGATCTCTTATCGAATGCACGAAATTATATTGTTAGGTTATGTATAGTGGCACTTTGTATCGGTTATTGGTTGTAAGCATGAAGCTTATTGGCATTCTTTGTTACTGTGAATACACAGGAAATTATTAAAAAATATCCTATGATAAAAGTGTAATTTTTATCATTGTTATTTTTAAAATTAAAAATTAATTTTTTTTTCAACATTTATATTTTGAAATTAATTTTGTTATTTATTTAATGCAAACATTAAATATAATAAACATTTATTGCAAAAAGAAAATATTGTTAACATCAAATTTACAAATAAATGAAAATCATCGATTATTAATCCAATAAACGAATACCATTAATTTTTAGGTAATTGTTTATATATCTTATGCAAATAATGTTTAATAAATTAAATTAAACTTGGTGTATATTTCTATTTATTAACAAGAGATATAACATATAATAATCAATTTATATAAATGAAAAATTATGAAATCAATATTTAATTTAATTCAATATTTAATTTAAATCTAAAATTTCGAAAAAGATAATAAAATAACAATTTATAGATTATTATGTTAGATTATATCAAAATTGTGTAAATTCCGCGGAGATAGGAAGTTTCTCAATGCAAGAGTTTCCCGATTTTGGCACTGGACAAGGATGCACCAAGATATAATCTCTCGAGCACACTCGATGTTCTTTAAAAATGTTTCATTTCAAAAAGTTTCTCGATCTCGGGATTTCCTTGGCATTTGTTAATTTTTCGGCTGGAAAATACCAACATATTTTGATCATTGTATTATTCTTTAATTTTTTTTAAATAATATCTCATAGAAAATTAAATTATTTAATTAAATAATTAGTTAAATTTAATTTTTCATTGTTTATAGCTTAAAAATTTTTCTCGGATTAAAATTATATGGAGAAGAATTAAATATATTATTAAAATATATTTTTAATCAAGTAAATTTATGAAAAAAATATTTTCATAAAAAATGAATGTTATTATAAAAAATAAAAAATTTAATATGGATTTTTATAATTAGAAAATATTAAACGAGAAATTATTAAACTGCATTATTTAATAACTTAAATGAAAGGAATCGAAATGACTTTAATCATTCTTTTCATATAAAAATTATGTTACAAAAAATTCTTCGATATGGCGGGATTACAGAGGACAATTTATTTAATGAATTTTTTTTATCGTATCGTATTCCATTGTATTTCCAAAGTAATAACAAATTTCAGAAATGGATTAAATTCTGGAAAAAAGCTTCGCGCATTACCCTATTGTTTTCAAAGGTTCGAGTTACGGTTCAGTCTCAGGCCACTTGTGACGAGTTGCTAGTATGTAATTAGATTCTTTTGTTCCGTCCTTAAACCGTTTTTTTTTCTACCGTTACTCGCTTCATGGCTTCTGTGTGCCCAACGTTTAATTGTATACTACATATCGTTCATCTAAATAAAAGAAGCAATTCAATTGAAAAGTACCAAGTGTTTTATGAAATATATGATTTAAATGTATCGAATCGACTAATATGTCTTATAATTTATATAATAAAATATTTAAAAAATGGGTTACAATCACAAAATAGTGCTTAAAAAGGGCTGCTGTGTAACAATTATTTTTATTTTTACAATGATCTTCAAAGTAAATATTTCGCAATTTTAAATATTCCATCAATGCAATGAAAATTAATCAAGGATTATTCTTACAGGAATATTATTCTATATTTATTGTTTGATATAGTATTTTTATCTATTACATCGAGTACGATAACTGGTGCAAATTGATTCGTTATCAATTATTAAACAAATAGCAAATTGTTAACTCCATCGTTGTGGAATGAAATTTACTTTTTGATATCTGCTGATCGAACAGTAAAAGTATCCTGTTTCCGAGGGGATTTCACGCTTCATTTGATGAGCGTCCTAGGGGAAATTCGTTGCGATGTTATGTTAAGCGTTTCTGATATGTTTTCACATATTTGTTTATAAAGTGGAAAATCTTTGATCACAACTAAGAAACTTTCTAAGAGGAACAAATTGATTTGGACAAATAATTTTTAATTTGGAAATATTATGAATAAAATTAAATTTTAAAAGAATAATTTGTAAGAAAATATTACTAAATTAATAAAAAAAAATTACTAAATTAGTAAGGAATAATAAACTACACGCATCAGTGGAAATCTTCAAACGAAGAAAAATCTTATATGTAATTTTTTATTATATATCTTAGTATATATCTTATTATTATCTTTTATTTATTTCATTTTTGAAAAATTTGCAATATTTTTTTCTGTAATTTTTTTGATTATATTTGATAATCATTATTAAAATAATTAAACGAGCTATTATATTCTGCACTTTGTAATGAAATTTATATGCTTCGATATTTTACGTGAAATTTTAATAAAATAAAAGTAATGGAATTTCTATACGTGGGTTTGACACAATTTTTTAATAACATTTTAATAAATGGAAAGAGATTTATTTTATTTATCGAACTGCAGAAATTCTTTCAATTTAAACTAATTCCATTATTTTCGCTTTAATTAAATTTCCACGTTTTGTTCGTTTAATATAAAAACTTAAATTTTTATTAAGTATAAAAATTTTAATTTCTAAAATAGAGAAAAAATACAAATTAAATGCATTTTTTTAATAGAAGAAAAGATTTCTTTATTAAACTTTATTTTCCAGTTAATTCTCATTTCTCAAAGACACTTCATTTTTTCTTAGCTTGTTGAGAAAAGAAATTGCAAATTATTTAAATATTGTAAAAAAAAAAAGTAATTAAAAAAAAAAAACCGCGTATCAGAAAAGAAATTAACCATACTCGATACTTTTCTAACATTCTATATTTACGTTCAAAATGTATTATCATAATTTTAAAACAATAAATTAATTAAATTACTTCAATAATTTATTATTTAAAGCATCGAATAATCGCAGATAACTACAGCGCCAAATGGTTGAGATTACACAAAGAGCGGATCAACTGTACTAAACTGCGAATAAACATATATATATATAATAATATTTTTCTATAATTTTAAATATTAATATATTAATATATTCATTTAAATATTTAAAATCTTAAAATTTATTATCAGAATATCTAAAAATATACGAGTAATAAAGTTTCTAATTCATTCATTCTTGTTCCCTCAACAATGTTTAAAAAGTTTAAAACGATTATCTTCCATAGAGGGCAATGGTTTCTGATCATCTAATCACAGTACTGCACGCTAATGGACGGAGAACCGAAAACAGTTCTTGTCTCTTGAATAAATATTGTTCGAGCATTTCAACCAAACTTATTAAACTTACAGTGTAACTTTATTCGAAATTTTAATCAATTACTCTTTTAATAATTCTTTATTCAAATATCAATAATTACTTATTATAATAATTCACCTGTAATAAGAACGAACGTTGTTCGAGCATTTTGATAAATAAAGTTATAACTTTATTTTAACTAGTCATTTTTTTCAGCTCGGCCACGTCTGTTCACGCAGAGATTTCTATGCAGAAAAGTCCACCACGAAATTTTACGATTCCGGTGAACCGATAGCGGGTTGACCGGTTATCTAATCTTTGCACGGCGAAAAGTACACAGGCGAGGTGCACATGCATGCAACGTGCTCGTTAATCGTTGCACCGTTTCCAAGGACGAGAAGGGAAAATAAAGAGAGGGTTAAAAAAACAGATCGACCGAACTGAACTGAATTGTTTCGCGTGAGCTGAG
>NW_006263620.1:181899-183132 GCF_000469605.1 Apis dorsata | reverse complement strand
TTAAAAAAAAAAAAAAAGCGTTCATTGGATTCGTTGCCGCGCACGTACCACTACCGTTTCACATTTTAAGAAATCCTTTTCTTCTAAACAGTGTCTGTGCACGCTGTGAATTCGTGGTGGTGGTAGAAATTTCCTCTCGCTCGGCAACTCATTTTCCACTGCGCTCTCAAAGTCGAATTACGTTCTATATTTATATTTAGTTTCGAATATTTGTGCTACTATCGTGTCTTTTTTTTTTTTTTTTTTTTTTTGACATCGTTTTGAACATCTCAACCCTTTGAGGACGAATGTCATCAAAGTTGAGTAAAATTAAATTAATAATATATAGTGTATTCGTAGAAGCAATCTTTTATCTTTATTATTTGAATGTTTTGTTTGTAATCTCGTGTAGAAAATATCCTCGTTCTGCTGAGAATCAGAAAATCGAGAAAGAAGAGAGAGAGTGCACAAAGGATTAACATAGATCGTGTATACAGAGATGTATACAGAGAAGCTTTAATAAAACGTAGATAAAACGTAAACTTGGCTATTTTCGAGATATAATCAATTTTTGTTTTAGCATCATGAGCGTCATGACTTACAATTCTACATCTTTCTCTCAATATCCTCGTTCAATTTCCAATATCTATGCATATTTCTTGCACAAAAGTGTGCCAATTCTTCGTCTATAAATGACTTAACGAAATTGAATCCAAAATATATTTGTCAAATAATTCGAGATCTGGAATTTTCGAAAGAGGAGAGAATTTTTGCAATGAATTTTTCTCCATTATTTATCTTTAAACCCTTTTTTACTCGGTATTATATATATGTGTCCAACCTTGAATATCACCACATTAAAATTTTCGTTCAATTTCGATTCATTTATCTGTCCGATTTTATTTTATTTGTCAGAAAGGTGAGGGAGTAAATCGCAAAGCTGACTGGGTTGGCAAGCTGCGTCTCGACGATGGTCGACGACGAGGAGCAAGAGGAGCTCCGGTGCACAGGAAGCGACATCGAGATCGAGGAGTACACCGACACCGAGGACTCGCCATATGTCGCTTATCAGGCCACCGATAAGCTGTTTGATACGGACAGGGCAACTTGGCAAAAATTCAGCTTCATCGCCACCCTTCTGACCGTCGTCGTGTCCATTACCTTTTTGATTATCACCTATCCTCTTTATCTCGAAAGTGTCAGCTACGTGTCCAACGCTTACACAGGTATATATCTGAGAATCGTCAGGCCAAT
>NW_006263620.1:178462-181701 GCF_000469605.1 Apis dorsata | reverse complement strand
TTTTTTTTTTTTTTTTTTTTTTTTTCAGCTTTTTTATCCTCCTTTATCGTGATATTCGCTGCATTTCTAATTTTTCAAATAATACGTTTAACGTGTATTTACCAAGATATTAACTTGTTTGTAATATTGATTATTTGATACAGTTATCGATTAGAGTTTCTCGATTCTCTATGAGTATGTATAACGTGAAATATATATACATTGAATATTAACGAGAAATTCATTTTAAATTAAATATTTAAATTAGACGGGTTATTATATTTTGATATATATCGAGACTCGTTTGCTGTTATTAAAAAAAGGTTTTTAATTCCTTTTTTTCAGGACTTCTCTTCACTGCCTTCTTCTCTGCCTTCACCCTGGGCATCATATGCTTCATCTGGGGAAGAATATATCCACCACCGGCACTGATTCCAAACAGCTTGCGAATCAAAATCCCCCGTTGCGCCCTTCTAAAAATTAGCCTGATTTATGCGTTCTCTGGTATAGTGATCACCCTTTCCATGGACCGGGATAGAGTTCTGTGTCATCTACAGGATCCCATAAAAGGCATCACACTGGTCTTCTCTCTGGTCTATTACTTCTTCTTCTGTCGCAAAAGTAAACTTTCTCCTTTTGTTATTTTTTTCTTTTTAATAAAGAAAAATAGAAAACAGGTATTATTGATTGCAGTGATGAGCTTGCAGAGGATCTTTTCAAGCACCACTATAATAGTGGGTCTTTTCATAAGCGTGGATTATGGCCTTTGCGATGAATTTCGATGCAGGGGGCGGGAGGTTTCAGCACACGTCACAACTATAAAGGGAACTTGGGGTGTGAAAGCCATTTGGACCTTTGTTTACGTGGGCGCCCTCGCTGCTTTCGCTATGTTCTTCACCCTGCTCGAGGGACACTATACCACTGAGGTGATTAACTTTGATGAAGAAAAATATTCTTAAAAATATTTAAGTTTTTCTAATCGTTTATGCGTATATTGCAGCAACAGAACATGTGTCAAATAATGGCCAGCCAACAGAACTCTTTCCTGTACACGGTTTCAAGATTAGTGTCTTCTAGAGACATTCGTCGACGAGGTTCCGAGGAGGAGGGAGGTAGATTGCTTCATGTGACCGATCCTGACCCTACTATAAAACCAAAACACATTCCAAAGCCTCCAATTCTTGAGACGCTGTTCTACATTCATCTGATCGCCTTCTTCGCTATTCTGTCAATGTGTTGGATTGACACGTTACCAGGAATAGGCAGGGTATGTGTTCATATTGATATATAATAGGAGCATAAGTGAGATTTATGATATTCGAAGAAATTCTCCACGTGGAATCTTCTCTCATTGTTTTTGAATATCGAATTCATTAAATCTAACAAACGTTCTAGGATGGTGCTGCCTAAGATAGCTCTGTTTTCGAGGAAATGATACTTGAACTTGTATATAATTTAAGATATCTCAGGAATGCAACATGATCCCAAGCCAAAGAGTGACGATATCATCCTCCTAATCGAGAAGATTTATGACAAACATACGATTAATTCCTGATTATCATCAGACACCTAATTCGAGAAATTTTTGATCCTTCATCAAAAATTAAGAAAAATAATGCCTCATTGACACTTTGTGAACACGTCGATACGACAAATAACTTTGACATGATCATCTAACATGATGAGACCATCACCTCTTGTATAGACACTTAATACAATTGACTTATCGTTAAGAAAATATATCACTTCATATATATAGATTAAGCTTCCATTCAAAACTATTGAATAGGTATATTCATATTACAAAATTATATGATTCTCTTTTTTCAATTTAGGGATTGTCTCCAGTAGAATTATACCATACCGTAGAGCATGGGTTCACGTGCCATTTCAACAACAGCGAAGCTTGTTCGAATATTTCTACCCACGGCTGGATCTTCTTGATCGCGTACATAGTATTCTCGATTTCCGCGCTCAACTTTCTTTCCATGTGCGAGAGCGCTGTCTTCACTGTTGCTGCCGCCACTGTGTCTCTTCCTCTGTCTGGTATCTGGTGGAGCATTTATAAAATGGATGTTCATGGTGGTAAGTTAGCGACATTTAACATTAACTGTATCAATTATTGTTGTTATTGTTTCAATCAATTGATTTTTATTCTCTAATAAAAATAATAAAGTTTGGTGCTTCCCTCGCAAGCGATTAGAATTCTCAAATGAAAAATTTCAACAGGTTTCATCACATGGTCTCCTGGAGTGACGGGAGAATTGATCTGTGCACTGCTAGGTCTTCCTGTAGTACTTCTAGGCTTGGGTCTCCTTGTTAGGTCACACTTCCGGGATACTCAGTCCTATTATCTAACCATGCAATCACCTAATGTACAATGTGAATCTTGTCAAAGATGAACATCCCTTAGAAGACCATCTTAAAAGCCTTCTTTTGAAAGATCTTCAAAATCTCCATCTAGAGTCTTTGCGATTAACTCTGGAACATAAAAAGTATATAATAATCATTCTATAAATTTTTGTTTAAATTTTTGCATAGTAAAAAAAAAATTTGACATTAATATTTTATAAAAATTAAATATAGTAACAAGAAGAAAGTTGAATACTCTGTGTAAAAGAGAATTGTGCAATAACTTATTAATTGATTGGGGATAGTAATCCAAATAATTTCCAATTTTGGTACAGATTTGCCTTGTATGTTTTAATAATTCAATATTTAATATAGATATATGGATAACATAGATACGGATCGTGTTGGTTTTTACTATCCTTAATCAACAGAGTATTCTTTCTTCTATATTGGAAGAAAGCTTTCTTGTGCACAGTTGTGATAAAAGTGGTGGCGTGGAGTCGAGAGAAACGATAATATTGATTATCTGGTGCACATAAAATACACAAAAAAGAGTGAGAAAGAATGAGAGAAAGGAGGAGGAAGGAGAGAAGCGATCAATGTTTCCTATGTAATTTATCACCGCGAACATCCGTCTAGCTACACAACGTTATTGCCAATTTATATTTTATTTTGATAACGAAAATATTTCGTATTTTCGGAAATAGAGAACGTTCGAATTACGTATGTTGAGAATAAATGTATGTATAAATGTAAATGAGTGTGATGAAGAAAAAGAACAAAGATATAGAAAATATTTTATATAATCAAGTATCATAATGTACACTGGATTGAAAGTTGCATCATAATGAAACAGGCAAAATGTCTTTGTTATTGGTTGCTATGTTAAATAAATGTCTAGCAAGTAA
>NW_006263620.1:175723-178176 GCF_000469605.1 Apis dorsata | reverse complement strand
AAAAAAAAAAAAAAAAAAAAAAAAAAAAAATAGAACAGTTCAATCTCCGTATCCGCAAATTTCTAATTAAAAATATATAGATTTTAATTCTAGAATATTTTTTAAAAAAATCATTAGATACATTTTGTTTATAAAATTTATAAGAAAAAAAAAATCATTGAATCATCATGTTTGCACATTTTTAGAAAATATTTGCGAGATTCGATTTTATAAAATTACTGAAATTTGAAATACGGAGACTTTACTATCTGGCAATAAAGCAATTTCTGGTTTCCCGCGATTCTGTGATCTGTCATTTGTGTATCCGCTTTGTGTACACGCAAATAATATTGAGATAAGTACGCCAATTTCTTTAAGACATACTTGAAGAAAAGAAGAAGCAAATTTTTCAGTATTACAAAGTCAAGTACAAGAAAATGCGTGTGTACATGTGGAAGTATATGTAAAACAAATGTAATGCACGAACAAATTTGAACTTGTTCGAAATAAGTTTTTACTCGATAGAATGTCTGACTGTCTTTCCAGTATAAATGTGTGATCCTTTTTTATGTGACATTTGTGTGACAATTTCAATCATTTATCATTATTGGTGTTTATTACTGTATTTCATAGCAAATATTTTCTCATTGCGCTCAATATTCTACTAACATTTAATGATATATAATGATATGTGAAATTAGAGTGTTTCTAAAACATTAGATTCATGTGAATCTCTTTAAACGAATAAAATTCGTTTCGAAATTAAATAGCGAATTAAGATATAAAGTTAAATTTACATTTAATTTTTATGAAATTACATAATATGAAACGATATTTTACAATGTATACAAATATGTTTTGTAATTTTATCAAATATTTTAGAAACACTTTTAATCATTACGTGCATATACTTAATCAACAAAGCCTTATGGCTTTGTCAAATTATTTATTTTTAAAAACCTTGTTTTCCTTGGTACTTTACGATCGTTTCATTTTATATTCATTGAAGTGAATCGTTTCTCTGTTACAGTCATTCCCACTCCTCCTTCTCCCCGGACTATCACATAAAATCCCAAAAGATCAAAAATTTTCCGCGCAAAATCAAAAAAAAAAGAGAAAAAAGAAAAAGGAAAAAAAGAAAGAAAGAAAAAACTTTCGAAAGTGGTTGAGAAAAGAAGCCGAGTTCTATTCTCTAGTGATTATAATGACTCGTGTAAACGATAGTTAATAAATATTTATTAGATTCGTACTGAGAATAGTGAAACACAGAAACATAGACGTTGTGAGTTAAGTGTAGTTTATTGTTGGCCAATGTTAAGATGGTAGAAACGTAAGCGGTAAAGGAATATTCGTTGTTGGAAATATGTCAATCATATTCTATCGCAGAAGCTATATACGTCCACAACTTTTTTACACTGATAATAAACATTCCAAGTGTAATTGTATCAGGATTATGGAAAGGATGGACTTTGAATATTCTCTCCTGTTATTTATATTGGAACATTTTATTTCAATCTCAGACTCTTTCTCTTCATTAAATACTTTTGATTTGGTATATTTAAGAAATAATAATTTAAAAATGGAGAATTCCATTTTAAGTTGTATATTAATATAATGTGCCATATCATGAACACATTATGTTAAATTTTTTATTGAACTTTTTAAATTTTTAATTTTTAATTAGTATATTTATTTAATTATGAGACCATAAAAAAATTTAGGATGTTATCACGGTCCATTTTTTCTTTAATCCTGCTCTTGTTGCTACAATAATAATCGTCGAAAATGAAAGAAACAATAACAAATGTACTACTATATTATTACATAATAGTCGCAGTATTTGATCGTATATATACGTATACATACATATATATATATATATTAAGAGTAAGTCATGTTATACAATTATAATAACGACAAAGAGGAAATATGTTTCAATTTGTAGGAAAATTGAATTATAGGCAAAGTTATGACAAAGAAAATGATTCTAAACTTAAAAAAAAAAAAAGAAAAAAAAAACGCAAAGAAAATAAGTTCAACCCTAATTCATAGGAAAATAAAAATTGAAAAAAAAAAAAAAAACATTATGAACCAGAAATGTTACGCTTAGAAAAGATTAAGAAGAAATCTACAAAAAAAAAGAAAAAAGAAAAAAAAGAAAGAAAATGAAAAGAGGGAGGGAAAAAAAATATTAAATCGTTGATTTCGAATAATTTATTTTCGAGGAATCATTTTCATTGTGCTCGGCGTCCAATATGAATCGTTGTTTTAATTATAAAATCATTATAGCTGGTCAACCCTTTCGGGCCTTCCCCTGTATATTTATCCAATAAGACGTTGTTCAATTGCGCTTGTTGTTATTGCCAAATGTTGAAAAGAACGAGAAATATATTCTTTCTACAATTGTCTTCAAAGTCACTGGCTTTTTGGGATAGTGATTTATTTTTTTACCAAATGCTTACGACCTTGAAGGG
>NW_006263620.1:158279-175493 GCF_000469605.1 Apis dorsata | reverse complement strand
AAAAAAAAAAAAAAAAAAAAAAAAAAACAAAAAAAAAAGAAACAAAACTGACTAGATAATGAAGAAAAGAAGAAAAGAAAAAAAAAAAAAAGAGATGAAATTAAAATTTCCTTTGCACGCGCCAAATCCATCTGTTTGAAGCGAAATGGAGGTATCGTTGCATTTATCTGGTTGGTTGTGGTATTAAATATTTTTATAAAAAGATCGTAGTACGTTCCAATACTGATTACAATGGTAAATTAGTGCGCAACATGCTACGCAATGCGAAACGAGAAACGCGTATCTCGCATCTCTCTTTCAGATAGACGCTTTATGAAATTTGGGGGAAAAAAAAAAGGACTATTTACCAGCGATCAGCAGTGCCGACATGTATACACGACATATATATATACATATATATTTATACTGGGTGTCTTCCCCGCAAATATAACGTTAATTATAATATTTCCGATCGTAGCTCGTATACAGTAGAATTTTCGATTTCCGGTTTGCCAAATTAGTCCTACACATTGAATTTTTTTTTTTTTTTTGGAATTTTATTGAAATTTTCCAACTTCATGTCTCATAGTTGAGAAAATTCATTTTAGAATGATTTTATGTATCTGGAATTTATTTATCGTGTAAAATTTTTCATTTTCCTTGGAATTTTTTGGCAGCCAAGAGATCGAAATTTTTAAACAAAAGAAATCCAAAATTTCGACGACGGAATACGAACGAAATTAAAATTTCTTTAAACATTGATGGTAAAAACAAAATTTTCTTAAGGAAAATTGCATTTCATTAATTTTGAAACGAAACTTGGAAAAGATTTAAATCTTTTTGAGTAAAATATTTTGATAAAATTTAAGTATGTATTATCAGTATCGCAATATACATTTTTTCTCGTCACAAAATATTCTTAAGAGAGGCAATTTTATAAGAAAAAAAAAAATTTGATAAAAATAGAAAAAAAAAAAAGAAATAAATGTATCTCCGTTGTCAATGTTTGGATTTCGTAAATTACGCTCAATATATTCACTATATATATATATATATATTTAACAATTATGTACCAGATTGTAAATGTGTTAATACATATATATATACTTATATAAAAAAACAATCGCCGAATAACATTTATCTTTTCGTCACTAGTCGTCCACTCGTTGATATAACAAGATCAATTATGTTACTGAAAGCAAAGGCCAACTAACGAAGTTAATTATGCACCAACAACCAGACACTCGTGAGATAACGTACAATCTCTTCACTGACGAGTTTTTTTAAATTCATCTTGAGAACCCTTATGTTTCTAGCCACCACTCTCTTTCTTTTCTTTTCTTTTTTTTTTTTTTTCCTAGAATTTTTTTTTTCTTTTCTCAGAAAAATATCTTTCTAAAAATTATATCAATCATTTCATCAAAATATATTATGTTATATTTACGTTAAATATTTATTATATTTTGTATAATATTATTTTATCAAAAAATCTTGAATTTTTAGGTAGTGACGAAATTCTTGGCACGATGGTACAAAATAAATAATTGGATCCCTTCTTTCTATTTTTATTCATTCTTGGAGAATGATATACAATGGTGATAAGATTTTTTTTGATATTTAAAAAAATTTTCTTTTTCTTATTTTCATGAGACACGTTTCAGAAATAAGTATATTATTTATTTCTCATTTTCATTCAATATTACAATTCCCATACGACTTTTATAAAATATAAAAATGCACTACTGTAATTTATCCACTAATTTTAATACTTTATAAAAATGTCTCTTACAGTTTTAGAATCTGTAACCTGGCCGTTTTATGAACGCTTCCTATCCTCTCGGACATTTTTCTACCATTGGACACATAATCGTCGTAACGAACTTCCTGCAAAACGTCGAATCCCAATTTGTCTGCGATTCGTTGGCTGTAATTCGAGGCGAACACACCGAATATTATTTTTGGAATAACACTCTGCTCCAGAATAATCCCGTCGATCGATGTTCTTCTCCTTGTGCCATTAAGTAGCCCTCGACCGAACTCGATACACTTCTGCATCATTTGACGGCCGATCCCACGACCTTGGTACCGTGGATTGGTGCCAAGATAGAACACCTCCATCGCTCCGTTCGTATTGTACCTCTCAAAAATATCCACATTGTCAATCTGGCCAAACGAGAGCAATCTCGATCACTGATTTCTTTGAAAATTCGTGTAATAGTAGTTTTTAATGGAGTTTAAAATCGTAGTGTAAACAGAGGTCTCTCTTCGAGTCTCTAATTAAAGTCTGTGATACAAGCAACTGAGGCTGAATAAATTGGAGGTGACACTTGATCTAAACGAGGCAATTCAGCCAATAACCAACGAATACTCACGTCATCGAGAAACTTGATCAATTTTCTACACGTCTGATGCTTCAAATTCTCCTCTATGAACGTATCCAGCTCGTTCTTCTCACCCTTCCTCGGTTTCGACTTTAAACGTACAAAATAAGTGAAAAGGAAACTTTCAGGGAAAGGTAATTTCATTAAAGTGGAATGAAAACTTACGTGAAGCTTGTTAAACGCCACTGCTGCCACTTCATCAGTCTTCTTGTCAACAGCAATCAACGTCATTCCATCTTTGATAACTTCCCTGAAGAGAAGATTCATTTCTTCTGGAGCTCCATCCTCTTCGAACATCCCCAAACCTATAGCCAGGTTTTCCTGTTTCATAGTCTCCGCCTGTATAGCCAAAGCATCCTCTACCTTATCTCTGGTGAGTAATTTATATTCCAGTTCATCGTCACAGTCGAGAGACATGGTGAAAATAACTGGAAAATTATTGAAATATTTGAAAATCAAAATGTCATTCACACGTTTTTATAAATAAACTGCATTGTTTCAGCTTTTCCATTGTTATTTTATTTCATTTTAAGAAACGAGAATAAAAACCTTTTATTTTAACAGATTGATGAACAATGACAAATGAAGAAGACAAATAAAGAGCAACTCGTTTGCACAACAAGATACAACAATATTTAAGAGAGAAAAAAAACGATCTTCCCGTCTGCAGATACTCTGACAGAGTGAAGCTAGTTTCGAGCGACCTACGCCCTATTAAAGCTTTTGTTGGTACAGCTCTACTGTCTTGATAAGCAGTCTTCATTTTTCAACATCCAATAATCCATGCATACTGAGAAAACGTTTCTATTATCTCTGCATATTGTTAAGTTATGAATAAAACGCAATTATCTGTCACTTTAAATTTCCTTAAATATTTTCAAGAAAATATTAACAATTGCGTTGAATATTTGAATATATTTGACAAAAAAAAAAAAAAGATTCACTAACTTTACACAGAATTTTCTCAAATAATAACACTTCAATAATACTTTTTGTTTTTATTTCTCAACAATATTGTATGTATTTGCTGGTTTTTCTTCGGCTACAATTATCGATAAACAGTGTTATTTCTTATCGCGTGTTTACATATTAGTTCATTCACTATAAGTTGATAACATAAAATTACATTTTATAAATACGGTTACAAAAATACGGAATGATTTTCTTTATTTATTTCATTATAGAATTTAATATGAGAAAATACATTTTTTTATGATATAAAATCTTACAAAAATACGGTTACAAAAATACAGAGTGATTTTCTTTATTTATTTCATTATAGAATTTAATATGAGAAAATATATTTTTTTATGATATAAAATCTTATAGTTTTTAAGAGTAGAAATCAATTAATATTATCAATATTAAATCTTAACAATTAAGTTTTATCTAAGACAATTTTTTAGCAACCAAGATGCAGTTTCGATGCTCATCTCCTATATTTTCGCTAAAAACTTTATTATTGAAATGGAATTCGTCATAGCTGATTGAAAACAAATCTTCGAATCCACACTTCGTCGCTATCTTCTGCGAATAATTGGACGTCATGATTGCTGATATCACGTTAGGTATTTTTTCTAGGTTTTCTATAATATTAGAATCATTTATCGTGACTGGTGTTTTTACAGAATTTCCCTTTTTTAACTTCTCTACTATCTTTATCGATGAAGTTACCAGCAGCTCTCCTATCCTACACTTTTGATTAGAAGGCAAAGTGGCCAAAAACATGATTTCAAAGATACAATCGGTGTTGTAGTGCTTGAACAAATCTATCCTGGTATCTATATTTATCATGAAATCTATCAAGGCTTTTGAAGATTTACACTTGCAATTATCCCTGAATATTTCAAAGGTACTTTTCTCTGATGAATTTTTGAGAAGCTGAAAAACGAAAGTAGGTCTTTTTTTATTATTTTAAACAATGAAATACGTATACTGAATGTTTTTTCTTCACCTGTATTTTGTTGAAAGCCACTCCAATAACTTTCCTACTGTTTGTATCAACAGCAACAACACTAACCCCATCCTTCGCTGCATCAAAACAGAGTTCCTCAAGTTCTTTGCTTGCACCGGATTCTGAGAGTAAGTCTACAGCTTTGCATACATTCTCGTGGACAAAGAAACTTTTCCTTATCACATTAAGAGCACCTTCGAAGGTATCATCGGTCAGAGACTCGAAAACGATAGCCCCATTGTTTATGGAGTCCCAGATACCATATGGTGATATTCTATTTCATTTTGGAATAAAATCAAATGTAATTTTTTTTAAGAATTTTTTTTAAGAATAACGATAAAAATTAATGGTTATATATTAATATGGTTAATATATTCTTGTTAAAATGAAAATTTTATCAAAAGAGATATATTCTAAATGGAATTAAATGATTGAGAATATTTTAAATAAGTAAACATTTTTTGTTAAAATTTTCAATTAAAATATAAATAATAATTAATAATTGGAGAAAAGAGAATTCAATTTTTTGCTTAATTCTTCTCTGTTTCTTTTCACCTCATATTGGAAGAAATCTTCAAACTACGGTGAATCACACTAAACTGACTATCACTTTTCGATTTCTTGAGAATATAAGGCAACATATATTATAACTTAGTAGTATAGCAACTTATATAGTTATCGCGACCTATCAGCAACATATATAACGATATATATAAACTAATGTATAATTAAAATGCATCAACAATATCTTCTACGTATATTAATTTATCCAATTTTTTTTCATTTTATCATCATTATATTTGAATTACCATTAAAAAAAAACCGATTGAAAACAAGAAAATAAGGATAAAAAAAGAAAAAGAATTATAATTTTTATACGATTCTATCAATCGAGCGATTAAGAATGGAAGTAGATATATTCATAAGACGCAAGAATATCTAGAAATTCTTTGGAGTCGAATGAATCATTATATCCAACAACAATATGAAGTAGTAATTGAGAAACATGATATATGGGAGTGAACTAGTGTGTGCCAACTAGATAGAACGTGAAAATATACATCAAAGATAAATTTAGTTGCCCCACAGATCGTTCATAGGACTATTAGCCATGTTCAAGTTAATTTGATTAGTTAATGAGACATATCTTAGTATGTCAATGAATTTGACATTCTTCCTCGAAGTTGTTTTGCGAGAAAAAATCTGTTGCTAATATTAGGCACTTTTGTAATTAATTTAAGTTTAATTTAAATATATGCTTATTTTTTTAATTACATACTTAATTAATTACATATAAATACTTATTTAGCTTTTAAAAAATTTTCAGGATTGATGATAATATCTATATCATGATAAATAATTCTATAGTTTAAAATAGGTGATTATTATTTATTTCTCATTATTATTTCTCTATTATTATGAGAAATAGCAAGATTTCATTAAATCATGCTAATTCTTGTAAATAATGGATTATATGTATAGGTATTATATATAAATACATAAATAGCTAATATATTGGAAAATAGTAGAAGAATAAAAATAATGATTTTAAAATTATAAGTTAATTGTGATAGAAATAAATGATAATAATTATTTTAATTGATTTAATTAATTTAAGATTACTATGATTATTTTAAACTATTAAATATGCAAAATTTATTCAATATTTTATTTTGAATTGAGAAAAGATTCAAATTTGAAGGAATATAGATATAAATAGTATATAAATATAATGAATATAAATATTTTAAATATAAAAAAAATAAAGAAATTTTAAAAAATATTTGTTTAAATAAAGAAATACTTTTTTTTAAATAAGAAATACAATTTTTTTTATTTATTTCGTACTTTTAATATTCAAATAAAAATTTTTCAAATGTCGATTAAAATATTAGTTATATTATACCAGAATTGAAAACATATTAAAAGATACATTGATATTTTATCATTAAGAATATATATTTCATAGAAGATATTCTGTCATATGTCAAAAGCGAAATTTAAATTAATTATCGAAAATTATATCAATGATTAAAATGATTAAATATGATTCAATATATGATATACATGATTATATATTATATTATGTAATATATTTTATTAATGTTTATAATCAAAAATATTTTTTAATTGTAAAAATTACTTACAATAATTTTTTTCTTCCGCAATGTTAAATATTTTGAAAATTCCTACATCTGTAGATTATTTATATATATGAACGAAATAATATGGAGAATGTTATTATAATTCTTGACAATGAAACATATTTTTCGCAAGACTTTGAATATAGAATTCTAAGTTATTTCTTAAGTTTAAATATAGAGATTGTGCAGTTGATGTTATCGCATTCTATAGTAATATCATATGATGAATGTAAGAGAAAAAATTATTGATTGATTGAATTGCAATAAATTAACAAACAGATTATTAAATGAAAATTATAGTAAGAAATCGCTAAATGATTAATTAATTACTTGACATATTATAATAAATATAAAATAAATAGAAAGAGATAAGTATTTTAAATTACAAAATCAGAAATGTTTTTTGTGCATTTTATCATCAATTATTAAAATTATATTAAAATAATAATAAAGAAAATAAATAGCCATAGAATATAATTATTGATTAATTGATAATTTTTAATATGATAAATGGGACAAATGTAAGAAACAAAAAATTTATATTTTAATATATATTTAGTATCATATATATATTTACAAAGAGAATATGAATCACTTTAGAAAAATTTTATGTAACTTGTAAAACCATAATAGAAACAATATTATGCGGAGGAGTATCTTGAAATATAGGGCGTCCATCGTCATCTCTATAATTCAAAAGATCCACATCCATTACACTTTTCAAACCTAATTTTTCTGCCGCTTTTTTTGAATACAAAGATGTGTATACTCCAAATATGAATCCTACATTCGGGATGGTATTTTTTACGAAAAAAATTGCTGCAGCCATTAGGGATTTTGAAAGTCCCTTCCTACGATAATTCTTATCCACAGCAATTGCATAAAATTCCACGGCTACTTTGGAATCTGGAAATTTTCCATATAAATCAGCCTTTTTACTGATTTCGCATAAATAATTGAAATATTGTTTCATTAATTTATTTGCAGGTGGATTATTAGTAAACGCTGCAGAAATCTCATCAGTGCCATCATGAAATTTTGAATTTTTACTAACTATCATGAGATTTACACCAATGATCTTTTTTAACGATTTTTCAATCGCTATAATACATGGTGAAAATTTGAAAATCGTACGTATTAATCGTTCATGATCGATTTTCATTGATTCCTTCTCTTCAACTGTTATAGAATTATTATCTTTCAGACTTTTCAACATAATCTCTTCCTTATCAAAATTTTCGTATAAGAAAGATAAAATTTCTGGTAAATGACTGTCATTCGCCCGTTTAAGAATATATAGATTATTTGACTCCATTATATTAATTGAATAAAAATTATTTCATATTATTTAATTCCATATATCTATATATATTTTTTGAATAAAAAGTAATGGCAAAACAGAAGGCTACATTACCAGTTTATATTTTATTCCATTAAATTAAATTATTTTCACTTAAAATAAATTTGCATTTTATATTTGTGTTTTTTATTTTTATATTTTGTGAATAATTATTTTATAATGTATAATTTTTTGTTTATGTAGGTAAAAAACACGTTATAACTTAATATTTTTTGTTATTACAATGAATCGTTCAATGAATCACTCGTTACTCGAAAGTAAATTCTTGGAAATACTATACATAGTAAAGTCTTACCTGATTGGTCAATATCTCAGTTGGATTATAATTCATTGATTGAAAATGTGATTTGTTTTAATATTTAAATAATTTTATTAAAATTAAAAGTTTTTTCTATTTTTTTAAATAAGAAATTAATAATATCAATTTTTAAGAAAATAAGAATCTAAAAATAAACATAAAGTGAATAATGTATGAACTATTGAGAAGTTTGATACTTTGATACTTAATATCTTGACGCTTATAAATTTAAAGGAAATTTAAAATTCATAATTGATTAATAATAAAAAAAACTTAGAATTAACTTAGAATTAATAATATTGATATTATATAATAATTGGAGATAATTATTATTGAAAAAACTTTTTTAAGCAATATTAAAATTATCGCCTCATTTTCGAACGCGCTCTTCCATTTTCGCGGCAGAGTGCGCAGTTGCGCATGCGTACATTAGGCATGATAACAAAATAAGATGGCTGACCAACGAAACAAATAGAGCGCCGTTGTAAATAACAAATGGTTCAAACACGTTTTAAAACGGAATTTCTTTAAAAAGCAGCCACTACACGGAATTCTGGAATCGCCTCGGTATTGGTGTTTCGTGTTTCCACAGTGTGGAATCATTATAGTGACAAGCAACGTGCAGTGGTGCATTCCAAGCCACGATTCATCGTTGAATGCGTCACGCGTGTGCATGATCATTGAGGAGAGCAATTAAGGAAGGAGCGAGCTAAGAATTACACATTGCCAGGATGCAATTGCGAAAGCAAAATTACCTCGCGTTACATCTCCGCTTACGGCTCGCCTAGCTCCTCATGCTAGTCTCGTCTTCCGAATTGCTTGAAACACAGCATGAAGGAGATGCTTGGAGGGTGCTGCGTGTGTTCTGATGAGAGGGGTTGGACTGAAAATCCATTAGTGTATTGTGATGGCCAAGGTTGTACCGTTGCTGTACACCAAGGTTTGTTTGTTACATAGATTATTACTATATTTTATATAGGATTGGACTATATTTGCATAGGATTGTATAGGACTATATTTTGTATAATTTAAATAAAAATATTCAATTGCAATGGTATGTTATGATGATTTTTCAGCTTGCTATGGTATCGTTACGGTACCCACAGGACCATGGTATTGCAGGAAGTGTGAATCACAGGAACGTAGTGCTCGTGTGGTAAGTTCTATAAATGATTTTTTTGAAAATTATATTTTATTTTATTTTTTAATTATTTTATAGCGCTGTGAATTATGTCCAAGTCGAGATGGAGCTCTTAAGAGAACAGATCAAGCCGGATGGGCACATGTGGTCTGTGCTCTTTATATTCCAGAAGTTAGATTTGGTAACGTAACAACAATGGAACCAATTATTCTACAATTGATACCATCTGAAAGATTCAGTAAGGTAAAGATTTTCTAAATTAGAATAATTTTCTTAATAATTATTTAAAATAAATCATATAATATGATCATTGTAGTCATGTTACATTTGTGAAGAACAAGGAAGAGGTAGTAGAGCAAATGTAGGAGCCTGTATGCAGTGCAACAAGACTGGCTGCAGGCAGCAATTTCATGTTACTTGTGCTCAGGCTCTTGGTTTGCTCTGTGAAGAAGCTGGCAATTATTTAGACAATGTAAAATATTGTGGATATTGTCAACATCATTATTCAAAATTGGTTTGTGTCACATTATTTAAAAAATATTTCTATATAATTTAAATTGATTATTTCAGTTTTGATTATCACAGTTTTATTTCATTTATAGAAAAAAGGTGGTAATGTAAAAACAATACCACCTTATAAACCAATACCTGCTGATAATGGTTCATCAGATTCATCTCCTGAAAAGGAAGCAGAGACCCCAATAAAATCTTCATCAAGTGGTAAACGAAAGAGTTCCAGCTCTAAATCTGCTACAAATTCTAAAAACAAATCAAATACTAGTCCAAGTCTAGAAATAAATGGCATTGCTGATGATAAAAGCAGTAGCGGCCGTAATACACCCAAAGACAACACCACAAATTCCAGTAAATTCACCACTTCCAACTTCGTAGAAACGATAGTCACTCAATCGGAGAGTGTATTTGGACATGACGGAACAACGTCCACCACTGCTACTATGGCAACAACAATTAAATCAGGATCGAACTCAAGTTCTGGCCATAAAAATAGTGGACAAACGAAATCTAATTCTTCATCATCGAACAAGACTTCGAGTCATAGTAAAAAGAGAAAGACAGGAGCACGAACACCGACTGTAATAGGAAACGAAAATTCAAATCAATCGGTCAGTTCTGAAGCCAGTGGTTCAGTTGTGGTTGCCGTCAGTTCTGTTATGCAGCAAGCTGTATCAAGTAATAATGTACAAACAACCATAACTGAAGCTACAAGCTTAAGTACGACTACTGAACCAGAAAAATCAAAAAAGGTAAATAAAAAATATTTGTTTTTATTTTGGCATATTTTATATTCTCAAATATTCTTATTAAGTTAAAGGTGGAAAGTCCCATCCCAAACACTCCAGTCACTACCGAAGTGACTACTACACCTGTGATAATGGCAGTAACACAATCTCAATCATCAATTGTTACTCAGTCACCAACAACTACTTCAAATAGTATAGTAGTATCAGTTCCATTGACTGCAACTTCGTTATCTAGTACAGTACAGAGTGTGGTAACAAGTGCTCCAACTCTATATCAGCAATTGCAACAAAGTATCATAACTACCGCAGCCGCTACAGAAGCCAGAACGAGTGCTATGTCGAATTCAGAAAGATTTATCACAGAAGAAACTCCAGCTAAAAGATCTCGGTAAGTTCGGATTAAAATTTTAATACTGATTTTTTTTTCAATTTGAAATTTTAGTAAAAATTAGTTAAAAATAATAATAATATTATATAATATATAATAAATATTATTTTTCTAAAGTTTTTAACTTACATTAATATTAGGTAATATCACAATAATTTATAAAATAAATATATAGTATGAAAAGAAGTAACGAAATTTCATGAAAATTTGAACAATTTAAAATGCGCGCCAAAATTGAACGCATCAAAATGGTTGACTAATTGGATAAACAAGTCTTTTTGTTTTTAACCTTTTATGTTTCGTAAAAATTATTCAGATATAAAAATCTCATTTAATATGGATTTTATTCAAAATATCATTTCATTAAAATACCATTGCATTGCTTAAAATCTTCGAAAAATATTGTGTTTCTTGAAGATGTTCGCGACACTATTACAAATTATACAAATGGAAGAACGAATTCAGGATTACTTTTTATTTTATTTTTATATGATATATATTGCAAAAAAATTCTGACAGAAAGAAATTATTGTAAACAACTATGATTTTTTTAACGTTTTTTAGTTTGTCTGTAGCTTTAAGAATACGTTGAGGTTATGTTTGTTTTTTCTACCACAAGGGGCCTCAAGGGCAACGAACGAAGGAAAGGAATAACGTGATGTTAACGGTAGTGCACAACGGTCTGTTTATGTTACATTTTATATAATATTCATTTCTGCAGAATTTTTTGAATATTTTTATTTTTAAAATTATATGAAAAAAGTTAATGAAAAATTGAGTGTAACTGGATACATAATTATGCATTTTGTTAATTTCTTAGTTCTCAATCATCAGATAAGCAAGAAAAACCTCGTAAACCAAAACGTGGGTCATCAAATAGTCAGCCAGCATTACCACAAGTACAACCACAAACACAACAACAACAACAATCTCAATCGACCGCTTCATCTGTAGTAACATCAGTATCTAGCAGTGCAGTAGTAACAACATCCAAAAGAGGAGCAAGAAGTAATCATCAAACTCCTCCACCTGCTGTAACTGTCGCACCTGTACCATCTATTATTCAAGGACCAACACTGAGCAGTGGGCATTTTAGTAGTATTGGCTCTAGTTCTACGAATACCATGGGTCCTACTGTCAAAGAATCTCCTCCAAGTAGTCCAGGTTCTGAAAGTATGAGTAGTAATGGACCAGGAAGGAGAAAAAGGAAAAGTGCGAGTGCGGCTTCTACAACACCAACACCTTCTGCATCTAGTACTCCAACACTTACAAATCCGAAAGAAGAAAAAGATGTAAAATTGTAAGAAATAGAGATGATTGATATAATAATGATATAAAATGATTTATTATATAAATAAATCTAATTTGAATATGTATTAGATTTCAGAATGGAGTTAGTGCACCACATATGTTAGGAAATCAATTAAATCCAACCTCTACAATGGCACAAAAAATGTCTGATACTCTTTCCCAAGAATTAGAAGCTCATTCTATTTTTACAGAAGCTAGTAATTCTACAACAAATTTAGTTGGTCCACAATTGCATAGTCGAGTAATTGCATCTGTAAGTATTTTTGAAATCACTCTAATATGATTTTATTTTTTAAAAAAAAATAAAGTGTTTCCATTGTTATTCTAACCATAATGTTATTTTACAAACAGATACGGTCCAATCAAACAGGTGCACCGCCTACGTCATTTTCTTCGGTTTTTAACTCTTCTAACAATACAAACACTAATACAAGCACTACCACTAATGCTAGTACAACCAATACCGGTTCTTTAGGCGGTGGAGCAATACCCCAAACACTTGACCAACTTTTAGAAAGACAATGGGAGCAAGGAAGTCAATTCCTGATGGAGCAAGCCCAGCACTTTGACAGTGAGTGTACGGCAAGGAAAAACATGCTTTCAGTTGCATGGGTTTGGTAAAATTGGGGATTTCTTCATTCGATCGAAAAATGAATGCATGGATTATTTTGTTTATTGTATCTTCATTGAATAATAGACTTGTACATCAAAGATACGTAATCAAAATTATACTGCTTTCTGGCTTGTTTGATTCATTAATCATTATATGGATTAAAGAAAAGTTTTACAAATCATAAAATTTTTTTTTATAGTCGCTTCCCTACTTTCTTGTCTTCATCAATTGAGAGCGGAAAATCTTAGGTTAGAGGAACATGTAAATAGTCTTCTGCAAAGAAGAGATCACCTATTGGCTGTGAATGCTAGACTTGCAATTCCTTTGACAACTCAACCTAGTGCGCACCCAGGTAATTTACTTGGTTTGTTTTATTGAATATTTAAATATTTTAAATATTTAATAATAAATTCTATATTATTTGTAAACAATTATAGTGAACAATATACATCCAACAGTCAACCCATCGCACCCTAATGTCCCACATCCCGATGTTCCACCAGGAGCCGCGGCCCCTGTTCCAAGAGTTACTAGGGAACCACGAGTAAACAACACATATATGCCTCATTCGAGTTCCAGTAATCATTCTACGACGTTAGAAAATGGTTTACCTCCAGATCCATCTCCTCCAGCTGCAGCTTCATTGTCACAATATCAACACCGAACATCGTTAATTGCACCTCAACCAAGTCCAACAATCAGGTAACATAATTATGCTTTATTGATTATGAGTACTGATATTGCAAAATTAATTTTTTACAATTATTATATACAGACACAGCCCAGCTGGAAATGCATATCATCAAGGACAACCTAGTAATATAGTATCTCCGGCACCGGCTAGTAATTCTAGTGTAGTGAGAAATTCATCTGTTACACCAGATCCTCTACGTGGAGTACCAAGGTAAAAGAATTTATTACGAGTAAACAATACAACAATAAAACAAAATATCTTTTATTTATTTATTTTAATAATTTTAAAGTGATTTTAAAAAATGAAGAATGAATTTAAATTAAAAGAATAGTATCGTAAAAAATAATAAAACGAAATGAATTTTCAAAATAGATATCCATATAATACATTTTTACATATAAAAAAAATACAATTTTATATTTTAGATCAGTGCCACAATCATCGAGCAATTATATGCCTTCAATGTATCAACCTACGATGTCGAGTCTGACAAGTAATCAAGTAGGTAATGTTCACAATCTTCATTCTCATGGACCTTCTCCACCCAGTCATGGACCACCAGGAAAACCCAGCTGAAGATAGGTGGAAAGCAAGGAAAAGTATACTGCGTCCGATGACAGTAGACGCGGTGAGATGTCATCGCCGTCCGAGGCGTGCTACCATCTTTAAAAATGAACAGAGGGAAGTCGTTTATTCTTCGTGCTTCTTTGCTAATTGGTTCGATCTTTGACTGGTCTCTAATCAATAAATGTGATCAGTTTGATAATTCAATATCTATTGACTGGAAAAGTAATATAAAATATTAACAAAAAGAAAACATTTGCATTTATCAATAATTGTAATTCACATTTTTATTGTTTTTTGGTGAATTTCGAGCAATTATCTATCTATTCAAAGTTAGATTAATTCTATAATAAGGATAATAGAGGCCTTGCAAATTCGAACGAAGAAGCAATTTAGAAATAGAGATTTTTTTCTTTCTTTTTTTTCTTTTTTTCTCTCTCTTTCTCTCTTTTTCTCTTTCCTTTGGTTGCACGTCATCGAGCACGTCTGAGACAATCTTAACATCATCATTATCCATCATTGTCATCGATATTGTATGATGATACAGTAAATCCGCAGATGTACAAATTGTAGATTGTAAGTTAATCGCGACTAATAGCAATAATGATTATGAAGTAGATGTACATTTTACAAAAAAAAAAAAGAAATCATGTGTGAGTCTGGTGGTACGACAAGGTCACTCATTTTTTCTATAAAGACATCTTTTTCTAAATGTTTCACTATTATTTTAATAGAAATTTATTTTGCGGATTTCTTTTAATGAGCTCGCAAAAGATAAAATTAAAATTGTAAATATTTTGTAATTGACCCATTTCACGACCTAATCGATGTATATTTTAATCTTATATGTATATATATATATACGTATATATATAACGTACAATATACTTAGCATATAATTTGAGCACTGCCTTCCATCAATGAAATGGCCGTGAAATGGGTCGAAGAAGTTATTTTTATTCATAGAATAATGGTTCTTATGGTTTCTTCAGAGCGGTTAATCGAACTACGATCATTAGATGGGAATTAAGAAAAAAATTGAAGTTATATCTAAATGGAATATTATTACGCGCTTCGTTTTCGCATAAAAAATCCATTTGCGATTATTCTTGGTTATATCTTGCCTTTTTTAATGGCAGCACATTTTATTTGGATTCTTATTCTATCAATAATATAGAATTTCGACTTTTGTCGATATGAGAGACGTAATCAAAAAAAAAACAAAAAAAAAAAAAAATAATTTTAGCTCGAAACTAGAGCTATTTGTATTAATGAAATTCTATTCGTTAAAAATTAAGAGTTATATACAATAAGGAGAATAATTTTTTGTCTCTCAGTTCGTCAAAATAAAAAAAATTTCATTTAAGAATTATCTATATTTTAATGTTAAAATGTGAATTTAGTTTTGTTTTTTAATTAATATTTAGCTAGTAAGAATTTTTACACTAATCTTTTTTATTCTGTTGTAGGAAATAAAATTTTAAAACGAAAAAGTCAATGTTACCATGTTGTGTTCTCAATTGGAAAGTATTATTTTTATGGACGGACAATTTTCGATAATGAAAAATAACGAATGTTCATAAGGAATCCAGAAAAACCACTAGGCTTACTTAGTATGATAAATGCGGCATCAAGCGTTCACGTCACCACTCAGGGAAAATCGATTTATTAAAATTCTAACGAGTTTTCTTCATGTACATCAATTGTAGCGAGCACGAACACTATTTCATATCATACATTTTTGAATCCAAAGAAATTATTTTACTTTCTTTATTTCTTCGTAGTACTTAAGTGTCAAATAATAAATTATTCGAGTAATTTCATCAAACAAAAAATATTTAAGCTTTTTAAAAATTTTTTTTTTATTTATGAAAATTTATATATTATTTTTAAGGTGTACGGTAGCATATAGTGTTCAATGCTACAATATGAAGAAAATAATATTCATAATTGGTGATTTATAGTCGAAAGTATGAAATGGTTTCCAAAAAAAATCAAGTGATTATTGAAGACAACAGTGTGTTTTTATCGACGAAGAATATTTTATGCGTTTATTATCTCAATGTAACGTTGCTGTACTTTTTTAAGATAATATACATTACGATAGAAGGGCAAGAAAGAATGAGAGAGAAGAAAGAGCAAAAAAGGCGAGAACAAAGCGTGTATAAGTGAAGTGTTAAAAACAGAGAGCAGTTAATGATAATGATATTTTTACACAGCAGACCGTGCCAAATTTTTGCAATCGAATCATTGAACTCCCTTGAAACTCTTGAGCAACATGTGCCTAAGTAACTGTTGTTTAAAATCTTGGGACTGGAATTGCTTTATATGATGGAAAATGAAAAAAAGAATGAAATTTAAACATTGCTCCTTTTTTTTTTTTATGCTCTCATTTATTTTGTGTTCATTTTTTAAAATTCTTCGTGTACAAATAAATTATTGTGTTCCTAATCCGCAGTGGATCGACTGTCAGAGATTTTTTTTTCGTTTGAAAATTTAACTTTAATTTGACCAAAGTCTTTTCTAATTCTAGGCTGCATTGGATTTATATAGAATGGACAAAAAATAAAAACGGAAATGTTTTTATGCTTAAAATTACAAAATTCTTTTTTTTTTTGGATGAAAATTGTACCAAGACTTTCGAAAATTTTTTTGTTAAATTTTGTATAAATTCAATGTGAGTCTGTTCATTAGACTTTTCTATTCGCTTGTAGTTTAATTGTAAACTTAAATATTTGGTACCTATATAACTTATGTACACAAGAATCGTTTAGGATAGATACGGTGTATCATTAGATTTGTTCGTATTAAGGACTTTGTATGCTCATAATAATAACAAAATAATTATTCAAAAATCAGCGAAGCAATGAGCAAAAACTATTTATTGGATAAATTAATTGCAGACTGCTCGAGTGCACTGGAAAGAGACCACGTAGTCCCATTGATGAGATAAAATCAATTTATTTCCCAGCCGTGCCGACATAAAAAGACAATTCAGACAATTGTAAATCATGAAATCACAATGTCCAAGCGGCAGCAATGCTTTGATTGGCCGAAATATTGGCACAGATCGTATTGTAGCATTTTGATACTCGAGATCTCTTCGCTAAGAATCATTGTTGGAC
>NW_006263620.1:157356-157957 GCF_000469605.1 Apis dorsata | reverse complement strand
GAAAAAAAAAAAAAAAAAAAAAATATGTGTGCAAGTGAACCAAACTTGTCGCCGTTTGTGAAGCGTGTTTTCATTTTTCTACGAGAATTAGCTAATATCCCTCCCGCGTCTCTGGACGAACGAACAGACATAAGTAATTCATTGTAAAATAATTGTAATACATGAAGAAACAATAGCTAGAGAATGAGAAGGAGATGAATTTACTTCGTCTCGATTCACTTGTCGGTTTTCCCAAGAAGCGTGCCGGTTTA
The DNA here is from genome assembly GCF_000469605.1 of Apis dorsata. Classification (NCBI taxonomy): domain Eukaryota; kingdom Metazoa; phylum Arthropoda; class Insecta; order Hymenoptera; family Apidae; genus Apis; species Apis dorsata. Next base: position 157,706 of record NW_006263620.1, on the reverse strand, counting down.
ACGTGAAACTTACTGTACTAGATATTTGTAAAAAGATTGAAAATCAAATATTTTCATTTTTTTTTTTTTTTTTTTTTTGGGACAGCCTACAAGTTACAGAAAGCGCTAGCTATTTGTGTAAAAAGATGAAAAAGTATATCGAGAGAACACTTTGAAGACTGCCGCGTCCTCCGGTAATCTTTTGTATATTTTCAAGTGAGAAATGAGCAGCTAAAAATCCGGGGCTGCTCCGTGGCTAATTTATGGCTTCAAATTGTCCTCGTGTTATGTACGTTTGTATCGTACATGTAAGGAAATAAGGAAAAGGAATGTGTCGAGCGAAATGCCATATATGTTTCCATATAGGTGGA
>NW_006263620.1:146879-157173 GCF_000469605.1 Apis dorsata | reverse complement strand
TTTTTTTTTTTTTTTTTTTTTTTTTTTCTTTTTAAATGTGTTTAACATAATAATTTTCTGGTGACATCGTCCACCCCTAATAGGTACCCTGAATTTAATCGAATTAGTAGTATAGGATTGTTATTTTATTTTATTTTATTTTTTGTATTATTAAGTTTAAAAACTTCAAATTTAAGACTTCGAGTTTTAATCATATTTTCATATTGTTATGAAATCTGCTCAAGATTATAAATAATCACGGGTGCTCAAAATTATTTTGGAATGTAGATATTTTACAACTTTATTTAATAAATTTTTACAATTAAGAAAAGTATAAGATTTACTTCTTTATCTCAAATTTAGAGTGTTCTATATATATATATGGATATAGAAAATATGTTAATTTCTATAAAGAATGTATTACACAAAATTAAGAAATAAGGGAAATCACTGATTTAAATTCAGGAACCAATACCGCTAGATTAAGATCTTTGTCTCGAATTGGATATCTAGAAACTTTCACTTTTATATTTATATCTATTAAGATTTACACCGTCGAATTGAAACAAAAGGCATGAAGGGATGGACGAAAGCTCACAAAAAAAAAAAGCTTATCCTGACGACATTGATGCTATATAGTCGTACTTTTTGAACTTTTCCTCTGCTTTTCATTCTCTGTTTAAAGAAAATGCAGACGAAAGTTCCGTGAAACATGTTCATTGTTGATGCACGATGTCCTCAAAATTGTCGTCTCGGAGTCGCGTGGATAGGTTCCAAATCCAGGGATGTAAATCTGTGCGATACGATTTTGTAATGTAATTGTGCATACGGAAGCATGTAATAAAAAATGAGTAAACGATGAATATCGTTCCTCTCGACCAGTTTCCTGCTTTTGGATCCTTTTACATTTAAATTCGATTTTTTTTTTTTTGTTTATTTTACTTGTAAAAGGTATCTTAATCAACGAAGAAAATTATAATTTATATATATTTTGAATTTTTAAAATGAATTTTAAAATAAAATTAATTTTTTTTTTTTAGTTGATTTGAAATAATTTCGTTAATTTTATTACTTTGCAGTATCGTTGAAGAAAATTTAAAGATATTGAAGAAGTTTGTTGTCTTCTTTTTTGAAACGTTGAAGAAGAAAAACATAGTTACTCGTCTATGGAAGCATGACTATCTCCAGACAAATCCCTGACGTTTGCCTCAGTGCCGGCCAACGATCGTGGGAAGTCTCACCTGCGACCTCGTCTCCGACGAATCAATATTACACGAGAGTGTACGAATATACTACTGTTTCATGGATACAATTGAAAGACATTCTTATCAGAAACATTCAATTGATCCTTCTAATGTAATGTAAATCAATATATAATTTGATATTACACATTTAACATAAATTACATGCATTATATTGATATGCATTTGAGAATTTTTTTTTTTAATTTAATATTTAAATTTTTATAAAAGAAATTATACAAAATAAAAAAGAAATTAATTTTAGGGATGAATTGAAAGTGATACACGTGTCTTCTCTTACTATTTTTACATCATCTTCTGGGGAGAGAAAACTTCAATCTCGCATTACAGCTGAACAATGTCCAATGTAAAGTAATAGGATTTCATCGAGCTCGAGTTTTCACGCTGGATTTCATCATGGATTTTAGATTCTTATCTTTCTACATGTTCTATTCCTAAGAATACTTTCATTAAATCCTATCATTTATTTATTCGTTCACAATTAACAAACTCATTTTTCCATTTCTGAATTTAATTTCTTCATTTTAAATTAATCTTTAATTTTATCTATAAAATCTGTCTCATTATATATATTTTTATATTTATTTGTAATTGCTATAATATTAGGCAAATTATGAAGATTAAAAGGCATAAAATTCAAGAAATTCTTGGAATTTATCTTTAATCGTCCACTAATGACAATCGTATCAAGTGTTATATTGTCTACACCAATAATCGTGTGAAGCATATTTGGGGGGAGCTACAAGTATAAAAGTATTTCAATGGAGTGTTCTGGGGGGGATGATTTCGCTGGAACTTCAGAAAACACCCTGAAGCACGCAGCTGCCCAGGTTTTTGCGTGCCCCAATTTTCACCCTGTGGGGCTGGACCCTGTAGGGGAGTTGAAGAGTGGATGGATGCTCTCTTTTGCTCAGAATACCCTCCACCTCAGTAAGTGTAATGGAACCCCCAGCTTCTGTCTGTGGATGTAACATTGTTAATTCTATTCTCAGGTTTCTACATTGAAACCACTATCTATGAATTTGATATATTTCCTTTTTTTTTCTTTTTTATTTGCTTTTCCTTTGTTCTTTACTAATTTGTTTGGGTTGGGTTTTTTTTTTAGTTGAAACTTAGAAGTTAGATGGAAAAGGAGGGATGAATGAACCTGAGAAAGGTGGATTTCTACTGACAATGAAATTAGATATTTATAACAAAGTAAAAAGTTAGATATTGTTATTTAAAATTGAATAGAAAAATTATAATTTTTTATATATCTGTCCGAGGTAAGATGTTACATAATAGATTAATATGAACTCGATGCTACGGTATTACTACATGAATCGTGAATTAATACTTTATTTGTGTGTCACTCCAGCTGCGAGGATCAACACAAGTGCGACCCTCGTGACAAGCGGGTGCTCTTAATGCGCGTCTGATACGCGAAAGGGAGTGCAGCCGCGATTCTATGGTTTGCTAATTTTCACGGGATCACGGTACCGTGACGTTCAAGCCGATTAGGTTCAACCTGGGTTATTGAACTTTCACGCCTTCCCTTAACCGCTGGATTTATCTACAAAAAAGCATTGAAAAATAATTTAAGCCTCATACAATGTTTATGAATAATATAAATGTTTGATCAAATTATATAATTATTCACAATTTTTTAATTAAGATTAATTTAATGTATTATTGTTAGAAAAAAGAAATATTAGATATTATCAATATTTAATATCTTTTTCTAATCATATCACATGATACTCAATATTTGAAAGTACAAGTGTTAAAAAATTGATACACTATAAAGAGGTAAGTGATAAGGACAGGTGTAGACACAGCTGGATCAACTGTCGATAGGTCACAGATTTCGATTATCTGATGAATCAATCTTTTATTATCATCTAATCTTATTTAACTTTGACTTTTTTTTATCACATTTTAAAGTTCCTTGAAGTACTTAGTTAACATGATATTGGTAAATAAATTATTTTATCTATTATGTTTTATGATGGTTAATTATATTTATTTAATTATATTTGATTGAATATTATTGGTTTTTTAAAGAGAAAAATATTTTTTTTACAGTTATCGTTATTCCGGATTGATATATATATATACATAGTGAATTGTAACAAATATAAATATTTTATTATAAAATAAAATAGTTTAAACAATCAAAAATAAAAGAAAGAAGAAGAAACACTTTCAGTAAAGGTCGAAACCGCTTCGATATGTCCCAGGGGACATGTATATCGTCCCTAATTGTCCACAAATCGACGACCACCCTCGATTTCCGAACCGTTAAGTACAACCATCTCTCGGGGCACCAGGGGCGTTCCGCTAGCTTTCTCTTGAGGGGCGCCTGATACAACGGGGTAGAATATGGATTCAATTACACCTCATTGTGCTACGGTGTCTATAAACAATGCTATTTTCACAGCTGATAGCGGCTCACGTTCTTCTGCGGGTCCATAAAGTTAGAAGTTCACCGAATCTAATTTTAAGTGAAACAGTTTGATCCTCTTTTTGACAGTAAACAGTACATGATTTTATTTATGGAAATTCTACACTATATAACAATGGATTTAGATTTATTTATTTTATGCATATATTTATAAAACAAAAACTGTTGATAAAATTATAAAATAATTATAATTAATAATTAATGTTTTATTATTTAGAATTGGATAATGTGATTGAAATAAAAAATGAAAATTTCAATTATTTTTTGAAGAAGTAATTCAAATTGAACTTAAAAATGTAATGAGAAGAAAAGGAGAAGAATATGAATTTTACATTAATAGAGAACAAAAAAAAGGATAAAAAAGAAAAGTCTAAAATAAACCATAAAAAATTTCTATATTTTTATTCTTACTATTTCATAATTATCTTTGAGGTAAAGTATCAAGTATCATGTTACTTATATCATCATGAAATACATAAGATACTTAAATAGACTTTTAACTAAAAAATCGAAGTTGAAGGCAATGAGAAGCTTTTAAGAACAACTATACTCAATTATTATGACAATCATATTGTAATTTTCAAATATCGAACGAGATATTTTCTCATTAACGTAATATTAACTTGGTGAACCTCAGTTAGAAAGTAGAAAATGGTTATTCAGACTGCAGAATAACGAAGAGGGAAAGGAGGATCACAACGTGGGAAGATCCGCAGCCGTCGGCGCCATTATTCCCGAGTTGCAGGACGTCGCGACACCGCAATATCGACGTACCGCCCACGATTCTCCTTCTCTGTCTCATCCACGTCGAATTTGCTCCTCTTTCTGGTGTGGTGTACACCACAGAATTTGGCGCAGCTTCTACCCTCTGCTTTTTATCAAACCCTCCGCCATTACATTACAAGGAATTCTGGTTTTAGAACTTTCTTTGGATTCTTAGAAAGTTGGAAAATATTCTGTTTCTGTTATTATATTTTGGAGAAAATCTTTTGTAAAATGAATCACAACAAAATGATGAATCAAATAGAGAAGAAAAATAAAAAAAAATTGGATATATAAAATAAATCTGAATATTTAGAAAATTTAAATTAAAAAAACATGAAAAATTAACTTTAAAAAATTGTTTTAAATTTAATTTATCATAAAAAAAAAAAGAAGTTTTTTGATTAACTTTTAATGAACTAGATTGATAAAACATTATTTTAGAAGAAATGTATCTATGAGAAAGTATACCATTAAAATTAAAAATGCTTTGATAATAGCATATAATTAAAAAATGGAATGGATGAATATGGGAATTATAATAAAGATTGAAAATTGAAAGATAATAGAACAAACAATTTGAAACTTCAAGAATCTACTTTATTTGGCTTCAATGACAACCACATTTTAATAGCAAACAATCTGTTTCATGTTCACATGTCACGTACAAACGATATCTGTTTAAATTTTTTTACGCACTTTATATATACATTTATTATAACATGAATTCTGTCAGAAAAATTAAAAGTCAAATTGACTTACAATTTAAAAGAAAAAGAAGAAAAATATCCGACAGAATCTTCGTATTTTGTTTTCTTTCCATATGTTAATTCATTGGATTTTGAGCATTTTTAAAGAGGAACTTAACAGAAGATACATATATCATTTATATTACAATTTCATATTTTACAAGAATTTTTCTTATTTAAATTTGACTTCTTAGATGTTAATTTAAAAAATTAAAGTATTTGTTCATAAGGTTATTAAATATTAACAATAATAATTTAATTGATATTGTCCATCACATTAAAATCGACTAGAGACACAAAAAATTAATTGATGTAATCTTCTTATATATTAACAAATTGTTTCTGGTGTTCTATTGATTGTTAATAATGATTTAGCATCAAAAAAAAGTAAAATAATGACTAGGAATGTTTGTCCTTAAATACTAAATAACACAAGGCTCGACGTGACTTAACTAAGAGATGAAAATTTTATTCGAATGTCGAGCCATTTTTTGATGTTCTTGGATCCTCCGGAGTCCATACTTTTGCATACATCGTCCCATTCTGGGAGATATCCGACTTCCTGGACCATGACAAGGAATGAAAAATGAAAGGATTTCCTTCACTGCCTGAAATTTTACCATTTATCTTAATTAATATATTATCCAACTTAATTTTTTATTTAAATTATTATTTCTTGTTTCTAAGATTATTAATGAATTTTAATTAATTAATTGATAGAATTCACTTGAAACAAATCACGAAACAAGTTAATTTAATTCAATGAATAATAATTAATTTTTAGGAAAGGAATGAATAATATGGATAAGAAAGGATACGTGAGTACGATTAGTATTGGCCTCACCACGAACTATGACTTTCTTAGAATCATCTCGTCCAGAACATCTTGAGAGACCACCATTTCCCGTCAGAGGATCGTTACCCTTATCAGCTCTAACCAATTCGTTAAGAAACTTAATGTAACCAATTGCTAATTTTAATGTATCTACTTTAGAGAGTCTCTTTTCATAAGGAAGAGTAGGTATGTGGGCCCTAAGACCCTCAAAGGCGTCATTTATATTCTGCATACGTCTCCTCTCTCTCATATTGGCGGCCTGTCTTTGTTGTACTGCTTGTCTCGGACTTTTCCCCGACGCCCCATTTCTTCTATTGTTTTGACTTCGTCTAGAAATTATTATTGTTCTGTTTTTTAATAGAATAATGATCTCTAGACTTTTATTATTCGAATGTTTTCAAGATAGATTCTTAGAAATTGCGTATAAAAGATGATATGATATGACAGAAAACGAAGAAAAAAGAATTATTTCTTGTACATTTCTTAAATAATAATGAAAAATGTATTCGATGCACCTGTCTACGAGCAACCCGTATAGCAATGCTCGACGGATTGCTCATTGATAGGCGCAATGACATTGCTCGTTCTTATATCTTTGAAGCTTCATCATTGAAAAATAAAACAAACTCATAGATATACTTATTAGACGAGAAAAATATTTCTTTTTAAAATATTTTAGAATATGTTTAATCTAATTTTTTAGATGAAATTTTTATTCTATCTCTTGATTTAATATATATAATCAAATTAATTCTATCATTTTTCAATATATATTTTGGATCCTATAATAAAATATATAATTTCTATTTCTAGGTTTCTGATCACATGATAGTTAAAAGAATAAAAGATACTCACTCTCTGGTGTGATTCTCCTGATCACTACTGTAAGCACTTTCATTATCGCTACTATTTTCGTCATACAAATAAATTTCACTACCGCTGGTACTTCCAGTACTTCCAGCAGGATGTGCAGCTAATTGCGAGGGAATAGAAGGTAGCGTAGCTGTGGTAGGTGCTCCGCAATGCGGCGGCAAAGCTGGAATCGCTGGATTCCCAAGAAAGCCATGAGCCTCGTACATGTACTGTCGATTCATCATATCTAATTCGAGATTGTCCATGGAATACATCTTGAAGAAGCTTTTTTTTATATCATAAAATTCTCTGGTACACGTATCTTTAATATTTATAAATTCTTTGGTAATAATGACTAGAATTGTTGATCAATTGGGTATAAATTAAGACACTCTCACATCATCTTTAAAAGATTGTTGATTAATTAAATTTATTTTTCAGATGTAAAAGATGAACACATTAAAAGACATCGACTTCCAAGAAAAACAGCCTAGAAGACTTGATCCCCCAATAATTTTTGCATAAGAATCTTTCAAAAAGTAAAAACTTCTCTTGGTATCTATTAATGATATATATTTTGGTATATATTAATGAAACACTTTCCTTCTTGAGATCACTGGAAATACAATATTTTTTGTGCAACACTGTATCCCTCTCTATACACTGAGAAACCAATTTTTTTAATTCAATACAAAAGATACTTAATATCCATTGAATTATATTAGGATTAGACAGATTTTCGTTGGAATTTCCTAAAAATTCTTATACAAATATTCTCGATCACGTTCTGAGGATTCACTGATATCATCAGTATGACACGTGACCTCGGCGCGTGTTAGGAAATACTTCTAAATAGCGACACGTGCCAGTAGGAGGTCAGGACACGTGCCCAAATTTGTTCAAACACTTATCAAAATGTACTCAATCCTTTCTTGTTAATCATAGAAACTGGGATTCCTTCATTGAACATATGACGAATCATCTTGGATCCATAAAAATTATCAATTGTCTTCTTCATCCTCGATTTTCTTCCTGAAGAATATTCTCTTCACCTCAAGTTATTATTAATATTTTTCTATTTTGACATTCGACACTCGTCATTCGCACTGAATTAAATTTACAACAATTATTTGGTAATTTTATAAATGATTTTTGTATGAAAAAAAAAATAATCACTGATATTATATTATTAATTATATCGTTGTTAATTTTAGGTGGAAAAGAAAAATATTGGGAAAATATTGGACTGTGAAGAAAGGTGAAATACAACTGTGGATCACTGATGAACATTGGTTCAGGTGGTTTGATGAAACTGAAAGGGAAAAGCGGGAGGAAGGCGGAAGCCAGGGGGTTGAATGTCCAATCGCATCCCTATTCGTCGAGGCAATTGGTGGTGGAGCCAGCCTACCTTCGGTTGCCTGGCTGCTGGTTCCGCCTCTTCATCGATCTGATAAGGAACAGGGAGGTTCTTGATTGGGGATAACTTGATGGAAAAGTCGTTGGGCGAATTGGATAGATTTGCGAATCGAATTTGCACTTTGATGTTGATTTCTTAGATAGTTATTATTAAATAAAAATATCATGGGAGGAATATTTTGAATTTGATGAGAAATAAGAAAATTATATGAATATTGGCAAAAAAAATTGTTTAAATAAGAAAGAAAAAAAATGAAAAAAAAAAGGAATATTTGAAGATATTTGAAAAAATATAAAAAAAAAAATAAAAAAAAAATAAGTCTATAGAAAACTTATGATCAAAATATATTCAAAATATATTCAAAGATAAGACAAGTGAAGAAATTAATTATATCTTTTATTATTATTAGAGATATTTAATTAAATTTGGAATTAAAATTCAAAAGACACTATCTACAAAGGAGTAAAAAATGAAAATTATGTACCCAAGTTTTTATATTTAAAATTACAAATAAGGTTGAAAATTTTTTTTCACTTTTTCAGAAAGACATATTGTTGGGATATTATATAATTATATTTTGCGGTACGATAATAATATAGCAGAAATCACATCAAACCTGTTACGGTACGCATAATTATACGTTGCCCCCCAGTCAGGCCAAATGTCGCAAAAGTGGTTAACCCTCGAATAAACCCTTGCACGATGTTTCTGGTACATGTGCATGACACGTGCCTCCAATTTCTTCCTCCATTACACTTTTGATTCCCTTGAATGCTCTTTTTATGGACAACCATGAAACTAGTCTCAAATACTCTTTCACTTCCGGTGATTGTGGAAGGATCGTTATAGAAGGATATATATTATATGGAATATCAGAAAAGTATTAAAAATATTTTTTATTTTCATCCAAAAGACTATAGAATTCAATAAAATATAGCAGAAATTTTGTTTATATATGTTTTAAAGTAAAGAAAAATATGTTATAAGTATAACATAAAATGGAGAAAAACATTGATAACTAAAATGAACAAAAATACGAAAAAATTTTCTTTGAAATGCCAGTAGGATATAAAGTATGGTCTATTATCGATTTCCCAAACACAAAACTTTCTCTAAACATTCGTCCAGACTAAGCAATTAACACGCTACAAATTAAGAGGGTTCGTTGTTGCATCAGGATGAATTATTTGTTCCATCTGTTGTTCCAGAGAAAATCAAGTAAACGATTTTTTTTTCCCACGATTATAATTTTCTGGTTTAATTTAGAGAACGATTTTTAAAAATATATACGTATATAAACAATTTTAATAATTGATTAATCAAGTATTTAAAATTGTTTGCAATATTATTTGCAAATCTTGCAAATAATAAATTCCAGCAATTTTATTTTACAATTGTGTTATTAAAATATGTGTAAATGTGAATAAATTTTGTTAAAATTTAAAACTATGATATAAATTTTGCAATAATAAATTTTTTTGATCATTTTTTTTTTAAATACAGGTGCAAAAATCGAATTTACGGATTGCAAGCCATAACCATTGTTCGAATCAAATCCCAAAGAAAAACATAGATCGAGATAGGTCCATTGTGCAACGGGATCCTCGAGATTGAGAGATAACTGAAAGGGATTAGATTTAAATGGCAAATCCTCTGGACACGTGTGCATTCGATTCGAATGAAAAGTTAAATACTACAATAAAAAAATTTTACTAAATTTAATTTTACTAAAAAAAAATAATATTCATCTTTTATATCTATTAGAAGGAATAATTAATTGTTATATAATCTTGCAAATTTTTTTATTATTTTTTTATTATATAATATATAATTTTATATAATTATATAATATATAATTTTTTATTATATATTACATATTATGTATACTTATTTTGTATTATAATTTTTAATGGTGTTTTTCCTTTCAAAATTGTAAAAAAATTTCTATATATTTAAAAAACAAATTGATTTTTTATAATAGCACATCATTTTTCA
>NW_006263620.1:140958-146718 GCF_000469605.1 Apis dorsata | reverse complement strand
AATCGATTTTCTATGCATATCCTTGTATTCAGGGACCCATGTCTAACACCTGGTAATCGGTATCCCTCGAAACATCTTGGTATTCATTCAAAATATAACCAACCCCTGTAAATGTCTATTAATTTATACTCAGCGGGAGTGTGAAATCGATTTATATCTCGATTCATCTTGCAGTTTTAATCGATTTGCAATCCTACAAAAAATATTACAATTTAATGTAATCTCTATTTTTAATTTTATATTAATCGATATTTTAAAAATATTTATTATAAATATATTATTATATTAAATATCTTGTTTAATTCCATTATAAAATTTTAATATTTTATGTGATATTTTGTAAATAAAAATTTAACTGACACAAAGATTAAAATGATTAACATTCATAGATTAGTTTTCATTTTGATATTTTTATTATATATTTATAAGTACTGTTTATTATTATTAATTTACGAAATTCTACAATGTACATAAAATTTCCACCATTTTCAGCGTGAAATATACAATATTTACCTTGGAATATCCGGTTTTATGAGTGTAATCAAGCGAGCTGTCGAAATCATGCGCTAATTTAACCATCAGCCTTGTCCAATGCGAAATTCTGAACCACCTGTCTAATATCCACTTCTACATCCGTTTCCGGTTTATAAGGGATGGCATCCCCTGCGGTGTCCTCGTGGCTGTACCCTCTAGGAGGGCACGATCCCCTGAACGTTTCATGCTTGGGTACACCACCTTTACCCCCTACTTCTTTCTGACCACAATATCGATTCAATATTGCAAAATGTTCCAAAATACGACGAATTTTTAGAATCGTGCAATATTTATCTAGAATTAAAAATTCCTCTAAGAAATATTTATTTTGAAGTGTGATGCTATTTAAATTAAATTAAATATCTAGAATTAATTATAAAATAGATGCATAAAAGTAATTGAATATTATTATAATATTTTATAATATTTAATATTTATTTATATGGAAATGCATACGATATACAAAATGGTGAACAAATGTTAATTCGTAACAATATATAATTTTCTTAAATAAAATAAACGCATTAGATTAAAAATTATTAATGTTACGAGCAGTTTGAATGATCAAGATAGGTTTCATTGAAAGATCAAGATAGAATCTATTGACTAAGGGAGATTAAGTTATCATTCCATCAATCTGAATATTCCATATGGAACATTTAATTTTCAAATTGTGCATGTATGAAATCTCAGTGATCACTGATGATTATATATTGAAATCTAATAAGAATTGAATATCCAAATTAATTCTATTGTGATCTAACAAGATTATTCCTTTGTGAATTTGCAAATCTGATATTATATAAATATTTTTAACATCTGTGAAATCATGTATATAACATAAACAGAAAATAACTGTTTTTCAAATTGAAAAAATAGACACAAAAATATTTATTATTTGATATACATATTTCATTTAAAAATTTAAAATAGTTCATTGTTCTGCCCCCTATTGATGATAATATGCATTGATTCTTAAATTACCTTACAAAGTTAAAACAGAACAATTTCTTTATATCTTAACAATTTTAATATTCAATCTAACTAATGTTATTAGAAGTTTTAATTTCTTTATTTTATTAATTAAAAGATAAATAAAAAATAAGTCATATCACATACATAAAAATAAAAGAATATTATTACCAATGATAATATTAATCATAAACAATAATACTATTTTAAAAAGAAATTAATAATTTAATTCTTAAAAGTAAAAAAATTAAAAAGTTATTAATTAATAATGCATTAATAATATATTAACAATATAATATAATATCTAATAATATAATGAGAAATAGAATGACGTATTCAAATCGAAATTCAAATTTCCCGCGTAAAAAAAGAGCATTGGTACAATTTCACAACCTCGATCTGTTTCGATGTCTCGAGGTGACTTAAATGGCCTTCAGGTCGAGCCTTAAGGCTAGTCAGTATTTTCGCTGAGCTGGGTTGTTGTTTACATCCCGTAGCCGCTCTTCGTACGGCCATCCCGTGCGCGAGGGGAGCGGCAAAAATTCTTGTGTAAAATTTATCGTCACTAAGTAACTGTTACTATTGCCTATTCTTTCTCCTATTATCATTCGATTATTGAATCCACACGGAATAAATAGCAAACCAAGTAAACACGATGAAGGTAACGGTAACCACACTCAGCGACGACATTTTCGTGCTGGACGTCATCGAGGATATGGAGCTGGAGAGTTTCAAGGCTCTGTGTGAGATTGAAAGCAATGTTCCAGTCCACGAGATGGTGATCGCTTTCAATGGTCTACCATTGATGAACGACAAGAAATCGCTGAAAGATCACGGGATCCGAGACGGTGACGTGGTGATTTTGCAACACATGCATCAGAGCGGGGCCGAGTTGAACCTTCACCCCTTTAACGGAGGTCAGCTTCAATACAGCACCATTATTTAAAGTGGCAATCGAGGCGGGTCGTGAGGTTAGCTTTTCGGCTTCGATTTACGTTTCTTTTCTGTATTGTCACGTCTCTCGATCAGATGTTACTAGATTTATAACGCACGATCCCAGTGGACTAAGCTTAACAGATTCGATCGAGCATGTATCCCTTTGGTTTCATTACATTTGTCAATAAATTCGCTTTATAATATATTAGAATAATGTATTAGAATACGTTTTGTCATCGTGTGAGAATTTTTCACTTCATTCCTTTTTGTCGATTCGCACACTTGTTCATTTTAGCACAAGTTTTGTATTTTTGTTGAGTTTGATTTGAAGATAGTTTGTCGCTATGCGCTTAATCAGATCAGTTATTTAAAAGCGCACTCTTACTATAGTAAAAAAGAGAATGTACTAAATTTGAAGATACATTACTCTAGCTATTCCCATGTTGGACTTCAGTTCCATCACAGTGCCAGGAGCATCCAACAGTCGACAGCCATCAGCTTCCAGCAGTACTATAGCCAGAATGCAAAACCCTAGAAAAGAGGATGACCCAGAAATAATTCGAGACATGTTCTTAGCTAATCCGGATCAATTAGCATTGCTTAGCCAGAATAATCCTAAACTGGCTAGTGCCTTACTATCTGGTAACCTTGGTGAGATTTGCAATAATATATAAAAATATTTTGAAAACTTAAGAGTTTGTTTCAATGACAACTTTTGATTTGTAGAAAAATTTACCACTGTACTTAGAGAGCAAATAAAATTGAGAGAAGAACGTGAGGCACAGAGGTTAAGAATGATGAATGCAGATCCATTTGATACAGAAGCTCAAAGGTTTATTGCAGAGGATATCAGGCAAAAAAATATTGAAGCAAATATGGAAGCTGCAATGGAATATAATCCAGAAACATTTGGATCAGTTGTTATGTTATATATTAATTGTAAAGTCAATGGATTCCCAGTTAAAGCATTTATTGATACAGGTAAATATTTGATAATATTATTTACATTTATAAATAATAAAAATAAAATTAAATACATGCATAAATATATAATAATAACTAAAATCATTATTGGACTGGAGACAAGATTATTTTTAAGTATCTTTGTTTGGTTTCTGTTTAGTCACTATATCTATTTTTAAATTCTTGCATTTTAAAAGTCATTCTTTTCAATATGGTTCTTCATAGTGGGAGTAGTTTAAATTTAGACATCTTAAGATTCTGTGTTCATATTAGTTATATTTTTATATCTTTAAATTTCATGAATATTATTAGGAAAATATTTTTACATCATATACTAATATATTATATATTATATAAAATTATTAATATGTTATATGTTATATAAAAATCAGGTGCACAATCAACTATAATGTCCGATGCATGTGCCGAAAGATGCCATATAATGCGATTAGTTGATTCAAGGTGGGCTGGAATAGCTCATGGTGTTGGAACTCAACGGATTATTGGACGTATTCATATGGTACAAATTCAAATTGGAAATGACCATTTAACGACATCGTTTACTGTGCTTGCGGAACAAAGCATGGACATGTTACTTGGTCTAGATATGTTAAAAAGACATCAATGTTGTATAGATTTAAAAAAAAATGTGTTAAAAATTGGTACTACTGGTGCAGAGACTCCATTTTTAGCAGAAGGTGAACTTAAACATTGCTATACACAATATCTTTTTTGTCTATTATACAATGTAAATACTTCATTAGGGGAATTGCCAGAATGGCTCAGGTTAAGCGGTTATAGCGATGCGAGTAATTACGATATGGAAGATGATAAAAACAAAAAAGAATCTCAAAGGGCATTAGAGCATGGTTCTAGAGATGCAAAAAAACAACGTCGGCAACCTGGTAAGTATGTATCTATCCAGGCTTCCTTTTTTTCCTTAAATATTCCTTTTAATTTATTATAATTTTCCTTTAATCCTATTAACAGTATATATTTATATACTATTTAAATCTTTTATAAATATTTTATAATAAAATACAATATTTCAATAATAATTTTTTTCCCTAGATTAGCTGAAACACATATCCTTTTATTTACCTGGACTAACGATTTCAAACGAATACTTTGCATTTTGGGATGATAATTTTATTTTTTGTTTTGCTAGAATAGAAAAAAAATCTTTTTTTAATATATATTTTTATATATATTTTAGATGGCCTAGAAAGCAATAATTCAAGTGGAACATCAAGTAGATCAGGTCCTATAGAAACCACAGTTTTTTCCCATGATCCATTCACAGAAGAGACAGTAAAAGAGATCGAATCTCTAGGATTTAACAGAATAGAAGTTATTGCGGAATTACGTAGATTTAATGGAGACAAAACTCAAGCCACGGACGCATTGTTCACAAAATCCTTAAGACTTTAAAGCAATAGAGGAGGAAAAAGTATTGTGAAGGTTTCCATGTTTGTGCAGTAAAGTTTAGGGAAAGAAGATTTATACTTGATTTTTAGGTAATGACTTTTTACATCAATTATTGTAAATTTTGATGTATTGGAAACCACACAATCAAAACTCATCGCTCAGGCAAGCACTCGTTTCTCGACATTTAGTATGAAATCGTGTTTGTATTTTATTTCATGAAGCAATTATATAGACGCAATATTTCATTTTAGTGACAAATGACTACTTATTAGCTATATCTTTTTTTTTTTAATTAGATTACAGAAATTTGTAATATGATTTGAATCTATGAAGTTAAAATACTTTGATAATCTAATCTATCATTAGCGCAATATGTAAATTTAGGAATCAATACAAAATGAATTAAAACAAAATTAGGTTAATAGAATTAATAATAAGCTTATTGTTTTTTGTGAAAATTTTTCCACATTCATAGATATTCTATGAGAATTTTTTACTAGATTAGAAAAACAAAACAAAAATAGGCACTTAAGAAAATAATATTTTATTGAAGAAATATATCACACGATTTCACGAATATTTCGAGCTTCGCGACCAAAAGCTAGCTTGCAAACTTTCAAGAATATTAAGTTCCTCCATTGTAATTTTATAATTTACTAAAAAAGGATTTTTTGTAACGTAAGTTAATCATGTCGACATATCGACGAATTTATAAAGATTTTCTAATTCTTTTTTCTTTTTTTTAAAGGGGCAAACATTATGGACAAAAAAATAGAACTTATAAATTTATAAGAATTTTTATTGTTTCGTTTTTATAAATATTCTGATCAAAACTATAAAAAGAATGTGAATTTTGTATCGTTACTATCTATTTAGGGTATATGGTATTTTTCTGTATTTTCTTTATATTATATCGATAAAAAAATG
>NW_006263620.1:136094-140797 GCF_000469605.1 Apis dorsata | reverse complement strand
AAAAAAACGTGTAACAAACAAGATTCACTAAAGTTTTTTTTTTTTTTTTTTACTCTTAATATGAACTAATGTGCACATTATTATTTCAATAATCAAAAATTTTCTCCTTTCCTCAAGAAAAAAATTAAAACATCAGTAATTCTTTAAGGCCCAAATCTTTAAATCATTATCTAAAATTGAATCAAAGTTATTGATATTAAATCAATTTTTATGTAAGTTGTCTAATATGTCTAATACTTAAAAAATAACATAAAAAAAAATTATCAAAAGTTTAATATTATTTTTTATTAAAAAAAATATATTTTTTGAAATTGTAAATAAAAAAACTATTAAAAAAAAAACTAAATATGAATTCATAAATTTATCAAAGCTAGATTTGAATTTGACAAATTTTTGAAGTGAGAGTTGCATAGATATAACATTGGGACTTAAAGGATTAAAAAAACAAATAATATAAATGTATCACGATATTATAAGATACAAGATAACGGAATGATATTTGAATTATTAAAATTCGCTGGACAATCATATTCTTTATGGTAATTCGTTGGGTGTCCACTTTATTTCTACCATTTTACCAGTACGTGCGGATTCTTCGCAGGCAGATGCAACTTTAGATACAGCTAAAGTTTGTTTTGGCAAGACAGACGACTCATCTTTACCAAGCACTATATCAATGAAGTGATTCAATTCTGCTTGATAAGCATTTCTGAATCTACTGGGAAATGAGTACCATATTGGTGGACTGTTTACTCCTTGGATACCATTATGACTGGTAACACAGTGTATTGGTTGTTCGTTAACTGCAGATATCATACCCTTAGGGCCAAATACTTCGAGACGTTGATCGTAACCATAAGGGCTATTTCGTGACAAATCGATTACTCCCAAAGTACCTGATGGGAAATGTAATGTTACTACCACTGTATCATAATCATTGATTGCTTTTATTTCTGGGATATGTGCGTATGCTTGAGTGGCGACCTGCAAGCAAATATTTAAATGAAAACTGCATAGAAGAAGAAACATAATTTATTTAATTTGCTGAAAAATTATAATTAAAAAATTCTATGAATATTTTGATTTTTCAAATCAAAAATCATTATATTCTTTGAAAGAGAATAAATTAATATTTTTTATTTATAATTATATACAATAAGGTAAGGAAATAAAATTATATTAACTTTTTCAAATTTTGACTATTCCTTATATTTTATAATAAAAATTTAATTATATATAATAAAATTATTATATATAATAAATTTAAATCTAAATTCATAAGTTCTAATTGTAAGAATCAAATTAATTGAAGATTAATTATATTAATAAAAAAATATTTTTGACAATGTTTATATCTAGAATACTTCAGGAATAAACAATTAAAGCAATAATTAAGAGTATTGGAAGAATTATGAACATTACATATATATTTGGATAAAATCAATGGAATGAATAAATTTTTTGGTATTATTTTTTAATTTTAATTATATCTTATATCTAAGTATTCTACTTTTATATTTATATATTTTATTTTTAGTTAAAACTTTAATAATAACTAATTGCAATAATCAAAGATTCTCACCTTGACAGGATATTCTCCAAGAACCCAAGTAATAATATCAATATCATGGACCATACAATCATGGAATATTCCTCCAGATATTCTTAAATAGTCTATACTAGGAAGAGGAGAATCACGGGAGACTGTTTTAATAACATGAACATGTCCAACCTCTCCACTTCTGACTCTGTCTCTGACAGTAGAGTAACTAGGATCAAATCGCCTGTTGAAAGCACAAAACAGTGGTTTGCCGACTTTTTTGGCAGTTTCATAACATGTTAATGTGTTGAGACTGTTTTCGGCTATCGGTTTCTCGCAGAAAACTGCTTTTTTCGCTTCCAACGATTTTGTTACAATCGTCTCATGTGTGTATGTAGGCGAAGCAACAATAACTGCATCAATACTATGAAAAATAATTTTAATTATTGATTGAACTCTATATGTTTCTTTTTTATGCTTAATATATATAATAATATATTATTGTTACAAAAAAAAAGGTAAATTATTTGTAGAAAAATTTGTATCTATCATTTTTTTTTTAAGAAAATTATTAAAAAAAAATAATACGGTAATCTATCTTGTGATACGAACAATTAAGCAATACGAAATTATTTTCTCTAATCTAATTTATTAAAATATATATTAACTATATTATTTATTGTTATCAAGATTTCTATTAGTGAATTAAAATTTTCTTAAAATTCTTTCTTAAAATTTTGAATTCAAATATTTTTATAAAAAAGAGACTAAATTACTTACTTAGGATCATTGAACACTTTGTTTGCTTGTTTACTATTCAGAAAAGTAACATCATCGAGTTGCCAATATCTTTTAAGTTTCGTCCAGTTAGATTCAACGTCGTCTACGATGTAGAGCAGCTTAAGACGTGGATTATCTACAATGTTAGCTAAATGTATGGTACCGGCACGTCCAACACCAAATAGAGCAACTTTTATTCGAGGATGATGATCGGTTTTTAATTGTAGATGCTCTAAAAAACTAATAATATTGATTTAGTTTTCAGATATGAAAAAAATAATAAAAAATCAATCATTGATTCACAGAAATTATTCTAAAAAATTGTTCTATGTTATTTTGAAGAGAAAAATGGATCTCTGTGACTTTCAGCATTCACAAATATTTTAATAAATATTGAAGATTTAAAATTACTTACTCTTTATAAAGATAATCCTGAGCCGGTGGAAATTGTTTCATTTTATATGGTGAAATATCTTTAAAATTTGCAGTTGCCATAATTTCTTATATTTTGTATTATAAATGTATAATCAATTATTATATTAATCTGATTATATTACTCTTTAAATTCTTTGACCAAACTCTGTCTGAATAATGAACATATTGTACATGTATATAAATGAACTGGGTAACAAAAGTGGGGAAAAATGATACGATTAAGTGTGATGACATGCGAGAGAAAAAATCTTTGCTTAGCGAAGATTTATATTTTAAACGATACAATCGCAAAGCAGATTTTTATGATTTTACACATAACAACACAGCTTGTTTATTAAAATAAGTTTTTTAGTGAAAAAGTGATAAGATTAATTTGAACCGAAAAAAAATATGAAAAGAAGAAAACATTTAATTAAGATAAATTAATAAATCTAAGTAACAATTTAACTATAGTATCTGTTATAACTTATGATTTACTCATAAAATTTAAAAGTTAAACTTTATATTTGAATATTTTATTGAAATTGTTTAAATTCCTCTTATTATATTCTGAATATATGATATTTGATAGTCATATTCGTTTAATTTGTAATTATATTTATAATTATATAGGTCTAAGAATATAAAACTTGAAATTATAATTCATCAATTATCCTTAAATTAAGGAAAACATATTTAAAATGATTTAAGAGATTAAAGAGATCAATATACAAAATAATATCAATAGTATAATATATAAATAGGATCATATAACATGATCACTTCAAATAACTTATAAATTGATATATAAAATTTTGTATGTAAAATTAAGTATGAAAAATAAAAATATTTAAAGTTTTAACTATTAAATAATCTTATAAATATAATTTTTATAAAAGAAAGAAATAGATAATTTTCTATTGTATACAAATAATTTATTATTTATAGAATAACATAAATTTATTATTCATGTGAATATTTTAATATTTTGAATAATACATTGTAATATTTTGAATTATACAATTGTTAAGAATCAAATAAAATCAAATAGAAGAAATCCTGAAGTGAAAGTTGTCCTGCATAAAAATTATCTATGTATAAAAAATATGTAAAATTTTTGTAAATTTAGTATCATCTTTTCACGCAATATAAACATCTTTAATGTTATAATTATTTGTCGACTTTTCAATTTGTTTTATAAATTTTACTTTCAAAACGATAAAATTTTGGTTAATATTAATTCGGTTTCTTTTAATAACTTTATCGGTTTATATGATTAAAATTTTTAATTTTTGTAATTTGATGAAATTAAAATTGTTTATATTTTAAGAATAATATTCCTTCAAGATAGTTGTTTAATTTGCATAGAAATAAATTTTATTTATTTTCAAACATGAAAAAAATAAAATCAATCAAACACAAAAAAGTAATAAATAGATAAATATTATTTTATTAATTTTTATCATATATACAAATTATTTACAATTTATCAATTCTTACAATGGAACTTTTTATGAATTTCATTTTTTTCCATCACCTCATAACCTATCAGTTTTTATCTATATTCTTATTTATCTACCAATTCGCTATTAACAACATCTGTGTAAGTTTAAGAAGTTTATGACACAAGATTACTTCGATAATTGGTCAATTATAAGCATTTTATATGGTGCAAAATATTAATAAACATCTCAAATGAGATATATTTTCTCAAACATTTATAAAATAAATATATAATATGCAATACATTCTTTTTTAAATATAAATTTAAAAGTCATTCAATCCTTTTTTACTTTTTGTGTCAGTTTATTCCAATATTATCGATTCAATATAAAATAAGATTATAATTAAAATATAAAATAAATAAATTTAATTTTGTATATTATAATATACATAATTTTGTATATTATAATATACTTTCATATTAAAAATTTTGTAAATAATTTATAGATCATTTAAAGATATATAT